>NW_003853938.1:0-1147 GCF_000181295.1 Otolemur garnettii
AATCGGCATCAAAAGCAGAACCACCACTAGTGTCCGCAGGAAAGCTTCCTAACGTGTTCCTAAATTCCCCTATTTGAAACTCACTAAATTTCACAGATTCAGAAAAATTAAGAATGGCAAATACTCTTAAAATCTTATTCCTTGGTATTAATATTATTTAAAACAAACACTGAAAAACCAACTCCATTATTTTGCTCCAACTCTACTCTAGGAGAAACAGCCAACTGATCCTGGAAAAATGGGTCAGGAGGAACAATACATTCCAAGAACCTGAGACAGAACATAACTTGGCGTGCTTAAGGAACCCAAAAGAAGCAGAGATGGCTGGAAATGAGAGAGAGAAGGAGAGATGGCAGGAGATGAACTGGAAGAATTAAGTAGAGGCAAGAACCTCAACCTCGGGGAGAGCTCTAAACACCATCTGCTGTTGCGTGCACACATGCACGCCTGCAGACGGAAAGTCAGGTGTAGTCTGCCCTCAAGAGTAGCTCTAATTTTTCTACCTAAGTAGAAAGTTCATTCCCTTCCATTCCTTTACACATTGTGCCCCCTCTCTTCAAAGGTATAGTGTTCCATAAGCAATCTGTGTGCGTGTGTGTACAGGGTGGCCATCAAGTTCATGTGCAATCTTAAATTGCATACTATTTTAAACTTCACACAAACTTTATGGCCGCTGTATGTGCGTACATACATATCTCTGGTAAATTAGGAGTACATACCCCACCCAATTTCCTAATGCTAAAAAAAGCACAGTTATATAAATCTCCAAAGCTTATGGAAATGGCCACAAAATGCTGTAATCTCTTATAATTCTGAAGGCTCTGTGCCAGTATTATAATCATGCAAATTTAATCAAATTTAACTACTTCATCCAGATAATTCATGTTTCCCAAGTATTTTAGTCACACTATACCTATATATAAGCTTTTACTTACCATTTATTGAGAGCCTAATATACACTCTGAGGCATGTTTCAGATATGATATCACTTTTACTACTCCCAAGAATACTCCAAGGAAAGTAATATTAATCTCATTTTATGAGTGAGGACACTGAAACTTGGGAGAGCCTAAGGTCACATAGTTGGTCGGGTGAAAGAGTCCAAATTTGAACCTAGATATCTTTGCTCTAAACCCCATATTCTTTC
>NW_003853938.1:2334-4427 GCF_000181295.1 Otolemur garnettii
TAACTTCACACCATAGGAGAAATCCAGCATGCTGAATGGGGTCCACGTCCACCCAAAATTCCAATATTCTCAAGCCGGTCACAAAGTGCCAAAAAAAAAAAAAAAAATCAGATACAGGCAAATCACCTCTAAGAGAGTTCTGTGCCTTAGCTGACACGTTCCTTTGCCAAATAGTTTCTCAGTGATCACACCCCAACATTGTCAGCAGTGAAAAAGGCTTTCAGGGGGACCTTTACCCAGTATTGGACAGAGAAAACAAACACATCGGTACAACCCAGTAAAGGAAGCTCTGGACGCCTGCCCCATGGGTCCAGTTTCCTGACCTCCCACGAGATTCTCCCTCCTGTTCCACAATCCTCTGGAACCGAGAAAGAATTGAGCAACAGGCAGGAGGGTTCAGAGAGGCTACACGGCCGACGGAGCCTAACACCCCTCCTGCCACAAGTTCACGACGTGACTTTGGGGGAAACTCTGAACGTCTCAGGGCTTTAACCAGACTACCAGACTAGGTAACAATCATTGCATTCCAAGGACAGAATCAAAGAGGAAAATATAAAATTATGAGTCAAGTCTACTATAATAGCAGGCATTCAATATATTTTACTTGCGTTTCATTTTCCTGACTTTCCTTTTTATCCCCGCCCTTTATTTACTGAGTGCGTCTATGTGTATGGTAACTATTACATGCGAACTTTATTCATAGGGAAGTCATCTTAAATAAAAATAATTAAAAATTATTAATTACTATTAATTATTTTTATTAAAATTAATAATTATTATTAATAATTAAAAAATAATTAAAAAATTAAAACCCTGCCGTAGCCATTTTTATAAGGCAGAACTACACAGAAATACCATCTCAATCAGCTTCTGAGCAACTGAATCCCTGCAATCTACAAAAAGTTACTGACTCTAGTAAATCAATAATGAACGGATCATGAGAATTGTGTAGAAAGATGATAAAATAACAGATTTTTAGATTCTGTTTCTACCCAGACCTACTGAATCAGAATTCCCTCAGGAATTTGTGTTTCCAGTAAAAATATTTTAAATAAAAATTAAAACCTCCCCCAGGTGATTCTTGTCATCATGACTTACTTCTTAGGCTAGTTTGGGAGCTGATGACCTAATCTCTTTTTCTGCTCAAGCAATGATTAAATCAGACCAGTCTCACAGCAAATTCTCAAAGCCCAGAGCTTATTCCAAATCACAGTAAGGAAGTAAGGGTGGGATCCCAGTATCCACCTTAAAAATCCAGACTGACAATAAAAAGTTAGAAAGTGTCCTTACCTTCAACCCAAACCTTTCCTATTCTAATTCTGGGGAAGCTTTTAAAAATCAGATTGCAATGGCTGACTGTGGAGTGGGTAGTCAGTTCTGACCTCAGCCCAGGGAGGCGACACTGAAGTCAAGACATGGTCTGGAAGCCTGCAAGTCCCATCTGGGACTCCAGAAAGTGCCATGCCTTTGGGTGGCCACGATAATGCATCATCCTAAGTCCACCTGCCAATGTGATATAAAACTCGTGTCTTCTTTTCTTATCAATCCAAATGAAGGGCCAGGGAAAGGGAAGAGAAGAGAAGGAAAGTGAAGGAGAGAGAGAAGAAGGGAGGGAAAAAAGGAGGCAGTAAGTGAACGAGTTTCATCTATACTACACCCTGATTTTTTAACAAATATTTTCAGACTTTGTATTATTTTTCTGTAAATACTTGAGCATGTATCTATAAAATACCCTGTTCTGTAAGCAGTTACATAATTAAAAAAGAATAATTCCATAATATCATCAGATATCCATTCTGTGTTCAAATGTCTCCTGTTTACTTTTCTTATTTTACCTGTTGTCTTTAGAATGAATGAGGGCTTCAAATAAAAGAAGGGCCGCACACCAGGAGAGCGGCACGTGTCTCCAAAGTCTCTTTTCATTATGGGTGTCCCCTCTATCTCCCTTCTTTTCTCCCTTTGAAATTTTCTGGGGGAGAGGGAATAAAAAAACTAGTCCACCTAACTGGCTTTTCATGTAGAGTTTATCCTTTGTCAGAAAGAAAGTTCCCTGTTCTAACAAAATACTTAAGAATCTTCATTAAAAAAAAAAA
>NW_003853939.1:0-219 GCF_000181295.1 Otolemur garnettii
TTTGTTTCTTATAAATTATCTAGTTGCAGGTATTTTATCTGTAAAGTGGGCAGGTTACTTTCAGCTCTGATTCAAGTCATCAGATCCTTTCATTCACCCTGCTCTCCACTTTCAGATGATCTCGTATGCCAGGGTCCTTCCAAGGACTGAGCCTGAGCCTGAACAGAGAGGGAAGGGAGACAGCAGAAAGGAAGATCTGGCCCACTGGTCTATGAGACG
>NW_003853939.1:455-1532 GCF_000181295.1 Otolemur garnettii
GGATATTTTTTTGTTGCAGTTGTCATTGTTTAACAGGCCCAGGCAGGGTTCAAACCCACCTGCCTTGGTGCATGTGGCTGATGCCCTAACCACTGAGCTATGGGCACTGGGCCAATTTCCATCTTCTAAATTCACATCCAGGCAGACTCCCCCTAGGCCAGTAGTTCTCAACCTTCCTAACGCTGCAGCCCTTTAATACAGTTCCTGTGGGTCACAACCCACAGGTTGAGAACTGCTGCCCTAGGCCAAGGCTCTGGCCACATCCTGCTACTCTGGTGACCATCTTCAGTAGAGCACCCTTCTCCTAGAGGGGTGAGACCTGGGTTTTATTTCTTTTCTGACCCTGTACTGATCTCTCTGGGTCTTCATAACCATCTTTGCTAAATAGGGAATAATAACACCTGCCTAAGAGGGCCTCTAAGCTTCTGCTTTAGTTTGAATATCTGTCCCCTCTAAAACTCATGCTGAAATTTAGTCCCCAGTGTGGCAAGACTGACAGGTAGGGCCTTAGGAGGTGATTGGGTTGTGAGGGCTCTGCCCTCATGAATGGATTAATCCACTCATGGATTAATGGATTAGAAGGCTAATGGATTAATGAGTGATCCTGGGACTGGGACGGATGGCTTTAAAGGAAGAGAAGGGGAGAACAGAGCTAGCACCTCCGTCCCCAGCCATGTGACGCTGTATAATGAAAGTCGCCACCAACGGAAAGCCCTCATCAGATGCACCCCCTTGACTTTGGACTTCTCAGCCTTCAGAACTGTAATAAATAAATTTTGTTTCTTATAAATTATCTAGTTGCAGGTATTCTGTTATTAGCAATAGAATACAGACTAAAACAATTTCCTAGGAACGCTCTGGTAAATTTTCCTGTTGATAGTTACAGCAATAACAGCAACAACAACAGCCATTTGTTGAGTTTACCCTGCCAAACACCTTGTTAAGCACTTTATGTTCATTGTCCTATTGAATCCTCAGAAGAATCCCATGCGCTTGAGACTTCGTAAAGAATGAATTATTAACACATTATAAACAAACACTGTCATTTGCAGATAAGATTTTTCTTTCTGGCTCGGC
>NW_003853939.1:2832-4417 GCF_000181295.1 Otolemur garnettii
CAAGTAGCTGGAACTCCAGGCACCCGATACAACACCCACCTATTTTTAGAGACAGGGTCTTGCTCTTGCTCAGGCTGGTCTCGAACCCGTAAGCTCAGGCAATCTGCCCACCTCAGCTTCCCAGAGTGCTAGGATTACGAGCATGAACCACTGTGGCCGGCCTGGGGGTTTACTTTTAAAGGGGGCCACATCAGTCCTGATGGAGCTATCCACTCCAACTCGAGACTACACTGACCACAGCAATCCAGGATCCCAGAGACATCAACTTTTTTACCTCCAATCTCAGTGCCAGCCTGTCTTCAACTCTGTTCCTTCTCTCCATGAGGCACCTCTGTCAAAGACCCTACCCTGAGCCAGAAATGGACCTACTGCCCCAACTCCCCTCCCCCATCTCCATCTCCCTCCCTCCAGAAGAGCTGGTGGAATCCAGAACTTTGACCTGCTCTGTGGCCATGACTCAGGTTTTATGAGGGGCAGAGATGAAAAGGACTGAGGCCCAGGGAAGCCTGACCTAATTCCAGGACCACTGGTGGCTATGACAGCATCTGGGGCAGGGTCTGGAGGGCCCTGGAAGATGGGGGCTTAGATAGGTTCCCTATCCTTTCCCCAGGCCAGAGCTTCCTGAAATCAGGGCACAGCCAGACACCCAAGGGCCTGGATTTTAGCCCTTAGCCCAGGACCTCCCCTGTCCTCATTAAGGAAGGCTCTCCTTTGGCCAGGATGGTGGTTCATGCCTCCTAGCACTCTGGGAGGCCAAAACAGGTAGATTGCTTGAGCTCAGGAGTTCAAGACCAGCCTGAGCAAGAGCAAGACCCCGTCTCTACTAAAAACAGAAAAACTATCCAGGCATTGTGGTAAGTACCTTATAGTCCTAGCCTCTCAGGAGGCTGAGGCAAGAGGATCACTTGAGCACAAGAGTTTGAGGTTGCTGTGAGCTATAACTCCACTGCACTCAACCCCAAGTCCATAGAGTAAAACTCTGTCTCAAAAAAAAAAAAAAAAAAAAAAGATTTTTCTTTCTTTCTTTCTTTTTTTTTTTGCAGTTTTTGGCTGGGTCTGGGTTTGAACCCGTCACCTCTGGCATATGGGGCACCGGGGCCCTACTCCCTTGAGCCACAGGTGCTGCCCCACAGATAAGATTTTTTAAATGCTCAGAGAGGTTAAGAAATTTGTTAGAGGCCTGGCGCAGTGGCTCACGCCTATAATCCTAGCACTCTGAGAGGCCAAGGTGGGTGGATTGCCTGAGCTCAAAAGTTCGAGACCAGCCTGAGCAAAAGTGAGACCCCTGTCTCCACCAAGAAATAGAAAAACTGAGGCAAGAGGATTGCTTGATCCCGAGTCAGAGGTTGCTATGAGCTATGATACCACAGCACTCTATCCAGGGCAACAGCTTGAGACTCTGTCTCAAAAAAAAATTGTTAGAGTCACATGGTAAGAGAGTCAAGACTTGAACCCCAACCCTTCTAGACTCCTTCCTATATTTATCTCATAAGCTGAATCTCTTTGGTTTTGGGAGTTTGCTTTTATTAATTAATTAATTAATTTTTTTAGAGACAGTCTAACTTTATTGCCCTCGGTAGAGTGC
>NW_003853940.1:0-4414 GCF_000181295.1 Otolemur garnettii
CCCAGGCCGGGTTTGAATCTGCCACCTCCGGTATATGGGGCCGGCGCTCTACTCCTTTGAGCCACAGGCGCTGCCCCTCAAATAAATGTCCTTTATGGATTTTTAAAGTCACACTGCAGAGAAGAGAGGAAAGACATTTGTATCATTTCAAATAGGCAATTGAATCAGTACTGCGAGGACTCCTGCTAACTATACAAATCAAGACCTAATAATTTCCAGGAAATTAAACAAGTTCAGTCCTTAGTTAGAATGGATGAAAAGCAATGGCCTGTAAAAGTTGTCAGAATCAAAATGGAGTCACTTATGCCAAACCCTAACAAAATTGAGTCAGAGCGCCCTAAGGGAGGACTTCTCACACATGCATGACTGTATGAACTGTTAGAGGGACTCTCTTGAAAAGCACGACCTTGCAAAAAGGCTGGAGGCCTTACACAAAGAATACTCTTCGAGGACATCTGCCCAGGGACTGTCTGTTGAACCTTGAACTGATGCCACCCTCATTCTCATCCCTTGTGACCAAAGATGATTGTTTCAAAACAACTTATGTAACCTTCCTCATTTTGCTTCTGAAAGTTTCCCCTTGTCTCAGCCTCCCAGGATATCCCTCTGATTCATCACAGTGTGCAATTTATTCCTGAATAAATTCATTTGCTTGGATGCAGTGAAGAAACTGGAATATGTTAATTGTCATAATATGAACAGGTAAGACATTTTGCTCAGTTGATTAGTCATATTTATCGAGAGTATTTGTGGAGGTTAATTTTTGTGTCAGCTTGACTGGGTCATAGAGTGCCCAGGTATTTGGTTAAACATTGTATCTGGGTGTGTCCCTAAGGGCATTTCTGGATGAAACTGATATTTTTGAATCAGGCTGAGTGTAAACCAGATTGCCCACCCCAGTGTGGGTGGGCCTCACCCAACCCGTTGAAGGCCTGCATAGACTAAAAGGCTAAGGAAGAAGTCTTTCTTCCTCTTGACTGTCTTTGAGCTGGAACGTAGGTCTTCTGCCATGCGATTCGAACTTGGTCTGGAAGTATACTCAGCTCTTCTGGGTGTTACTGAGTGTAGATCTTGGACTGAACAGCTTCCATCATCATGGGAGCCGATTCCTCACAGCAAATCTCTTCCTGTAGATACATATCCTATTGGTTTTCTTTCTCCGGAGAACCTCAACAGAGAACTCAGTATTATATGCCAGTTTAGTCTCTATGCTCTTTTTTTCTTTCTCTTGAGACAGAGTGTCACTATGTTGCCCTCAGTAGAGTGCTGCAGCGCCACAGCTCACAGTGACCTCGGACTCTTGGGAGTAGGCGATTCTCTTGTCTCAGCCTCCCAAGTAGCTGGGACTACAGGCACCTGCCACAACGTCTGGCTATTTTTGTTGTTGTAGTTGCCATTGTTGTTTAGTGGGGCCTGGCTGGTTTCGAACCCACCATTCCTGGTACATGTGGCTGGCGCCCTAAACACTGAGCTACTGCAGGAGCTACTGGCATCCAGCCAGTCTCTATGCTTTTGAAAGATGTAAGGGGAGGAGAGTGGCAAGAAAACCCTGGAGAGTTTTCAAACACTGAGGATCAGCACAAGGTTTAAAGGTTTCTTTTAGGAAAAGTTGTATGAACTGTTTTCGTTGAAACTGTCTACAGCAAAAAGAGGAGTGGTGAGAGGCCAGGCCCAGTAGCTTATGCTTGTAATCCTAGCATGCTGGGAGGCTGAGGGAGGATTACTTGAGCTCAGGAGTTTGAGATCAGCCTGAGCAAGAGCAAGGCCCTGTCTCTACTAAAAATAGAAGAATTAGTCTGGTGTGGTGGTGGGCGTCTGTAGTCACAGCTACTGGGGAGGCTGACCCAGGAGTTTGAGGTTGCTGTGAGCTAGGCAGAGACCATGGCACTCTAGTTTGGGCAACAGAGTGAGACTTTGTCTCAAAAATAAGAAAGGAAGGAAGGAAGGATAGAAGGAAGGAATGGAGTAAGGGAAGGAGGGAGGGTGGGAGGAAGCGAGGTGTTGGGGAAATATTTTTGCCTTTATCGGGTTTTTTTTGTTTGTTTCTTTGAGACAGAGTCTCACTATGTCTCCCTCGGTAGAGTGCCGTGGCATCACAGCTCACAGCAACCTCAAGCTCTTGGGCTTAAGTGATGCTCTTACCTCAGCTTCCCAAATAGCTGGGACTACAGGTGACCACTGAAATAAGTAAGGAGACCTGGAAAAATAAACTTGGACCCACTCTGATGTAACTAATTGGTGATTTATTCACACCTGCACAGGAGGCCATTGTCTAAGATAAGCAGCCCTGAAGTGCAGGGTTTTTTGTCCTTTATGCCCCTTTTTGTGTACAAGGAACATTGCTCTTGGCAGGGGCCGTTGGCAGGGTTACAGTTTGGGTTTACAGTTTAGGTATCAATGGTTACAGCTTGGGTGGCAGGGGTTACGGTAGCAGTGGTTACAGTTCAGATAGCAATAGTTACAGTTTGGGTAACAATGGTTATAGTTTGGGTTCTTGTTCTGAAGTCTGTTCCTGGCAACCCTAGGGGGAAGGAGGGGGCCTGGGAACGGGCTGAGAAGCACATTCTCTGCCATCCTGGGGCGGGGGGGCATGGGAACAGACTGGGTTACAACACCACCACAATGCCCGGCTATTTTTTTATTTTGTTGTTGCAGTTGTCATTGTTGTTTTGGCTGGCCCAGACTGGGTTCGAACCCGCCAGCCTCAGTGTATGTGGCTGGCACCTTACCCACTGAGCTATGAGCACCGCCCACCTTTATTTATTTTGCAGTATTTCTTGGCTGGGGCCCAGTTTGAACTCACCACCTCTGGTATATGGGGCCGACGCCCTACTCCTTTGAGCCACAGGTGCCGCCCCACCTTTATGTTTTTTAAGCAAAGGCAAGATCGAACTAGGAGGAAATATACTTAATTTTCTTTAAAGTAAACTTCTCATTTTGAAATAGTTCGCGTCCAATTTTGAGAAAGCATACAGGTTTCCCTTGTGCCCTTTGAATTCAGTTTCTTCCCATGGTAACCATCCTGGTAATAGTTCCAAAATTGTAATATTTTCAAATATCGCAAATACTATAGTACCAGGGTATTGACACTGATACAAGCAAGTTACAGAACATTTCCATCACCACAAGGATCCATCAGTTTGCCTTTTATAGCCATGCCCCCTTCTTTGCAGTGCCCTTCCCCCTTCCCTGTATAACCCCTGCTGACTACTAATCTATTCCACATTCTTATAATTTATGTATTTCAAGAACGTTATGTAACAGAATCATATGTGTAACCTTTAGGATTACCTTTTTCTCATGCATCGTAATACTCTGTGGATTCGTCCAGGTTTGTGTGTGTGTCCAACGTCTGTTCTTTTTCTTTTTATGGTTGAGTAGTACTTGATGCTATGGATATACCACAGTTTGCTTAACCAATCGCCCTGCGAAAGTCACCTACATTTTTCCCCATTTCTGGATGTTCAGAATAAAGCTGCTATAAACTTTAGTGTGCGGGGTTTTGTATGAATGTAAGTTTTATTTCTCTGTGATAAATGCCAGGAATGCAATTCTCAGGTGGTGTGATAGATGAATGGTTAGAAAGCTGCATTTTATTCACATTGCCATTCTTCCCACAAGAGAATCTTAAAAAGAAGTTACCTGTTGTGCTTTTAATGAAGGAGACGAGCCCACTCGTATTCCTGAATCTCTGTTTGAGGAAGCACCAGATGCAATTGACTATCACACTTTTTACAATGAAACATTGACTCACTGAAGCTCATGACTCAACACCGGTCACTACCTGCTCAGAGGTCATCAGTTCCCTTAGCGCTGCCTTCTTCCATTTTGGTGTACCTACCACAGGAGAACTGAAATTTTCAAGCAGAAAAAAATGTCCATTTACAAATAAGTGGCAGCCCAAGTGAAGCCCTTTTATAAGATTTGCGATTTCAATTTTCTGTTCCACCCATACTGCAGAGATACAAAGATAAACCACGATTTTGGTCTCCAAGTTTTACTCAAGAACTTATACAAAATATTCCAGATAAACACATTTTAGTTTCCTCTTCCTCTTCTTCTTTGTCCTGGTTAACGTGGAAGTAACGTAATTCATAACTCTCTTTGCTGTTAGCAGCTACCTGCCACCAAGCACAAAGGTTATTCTCCTTCGAATAGTTTTTGGTGAGATAATTCAAACACCTGATAGAAAAAGGCACCTCAGAAGATCCCCTTCCTCCAGATTCCCAGATTTTCCATTCCCTTTATTCTCTCTTGCAAACACTGTTCAAAATTAGCAGCATCCCTGATTCCATCTTCTGCAGGGTGGGTGCAATGAAGAATGAACGTCAGAACTTGCTTCTCTTTTTTTCACCCACCTTTGCCACAAGGTTTTTCACAGGCACCATGTTGGCCAAATTTTTTTTTTTTTTTT
>NW_003853941.1:0-4413 GCF_000181295.1 Otolemur garnettii
GTCATGCTGAACAGCCCCCCAGTGACTCCCGTAGCAACAAGACCCTTTCTGTTTTCAGGAAGCCCTGAGGAGAGACCCCATGCATGAACCAGAGGAAGGGGCTTGTGGTCTTGAGCTGTTCCGACCCTGAAGCTGGTGCCTGGGCTTGGGACAGAGGGTGAACCTGGGTGACCAGGATCCCTGCGGCTCAGCAGGGGCTGCTAGGAAGCTCATGTCTGCACCTGCAGCCAGGGTGGAGGCCTGGAGAGAGGTGGCCAGGGAGTGAAGAGGCAGATAGCTGATGGGCTATAAGTTCCGAGAGTTCAGCAATGCTTGTTACCTGCACTCCCTGCACCAGCCCCTGAACTGATGCTTCAGAGACACGTCAGAAAATAACAATTCAGAGGACTACAGCTCTGGGGACTTGTCTCGAACAAGCATCTGAGAATTGTCAGAGTGTCCCTCCAGGACATAATGTGTCCGTATCTGTGGCCTGAGCATAAGAAACTTACCTGTGAAGATGAGTGTCACCACCTCACTGCGTTGAGCTCCCAGGCCATTGTTGGCCTCACAGGAGTAGTTTCCAGAATGTTCTTCAGTCAGAGAGAGGTTGATGGATGCTCCTCCTCCAGAGGGGGCTGAACTATTCCCCAGGGTAAAATCCTCATGATAAAACTGGTACAGGACAGGGGGAGAGCCTTTCAGGGCCTCACAGCGAAGCTCCACCGTGTCCCCCACCATAGCCTGGGCCTGGGGCGCCCTGATGGTGAGGATGGGGCGAGACGCTGGAACTGAGGGAGACAAAAAGCCAATAGCAGTTTCTGCTTCTCACATATGGGTAAGAAATAAAAAGTAGGATAAACAAATCAACACACAAAGTCAGATCTCAGTTGTAGAAAACAGACTGAAACACATATGATAGACAAAGCTAATTACTTTGATGTATAAATAACTTTCAGTGTCAACAAAATCCAAAAGAAAATTGTAAAAAGCATACAAATCACTGAAAAGTTGAAATAGCCAACAAATAGATAAGAAGATTCTCATTTTCAGTACTAATTAAATATGTACAAATAAAAACGGCCATAAAGTACTATTATTTTCTTCATTCATTAAACTGGCAATGCTTAAATGGACTAATACTTCTGATGGGCTTCTGGATAAACAGGCACCTTCGTGTGCCCTGGCTGGGAATACAAACTCAAAGCACTTCCCTGAATAGCAATTTGGCAGTATCTACCACATTTGAAGTTCATGTAAACTTTGACCAGCAAATCTACTTCTAGGACCATCTCCTTTATGGATAATGATATGTACTATGCCAAGTTATCTGCACAAGAATTTCTATTGTAGCATTTCTGTAATAACTAAAAACTGTAGCAGCCCATATAGCCTATGGCTAGGAGTAAAAGTTATAAGAAACACCTGAATAGCTCAATAATGGAACACCTTGGTGAAAAGGGCATGGGGAGGGATTCAGGTCTCCTAACAAGCATTAAGAGCATGCAAGATGAGAGCATTAGTGAATTGGTGGTCTCTACACCTGTGGTGTTGAGAAGCACGAGATCAGCCTTATATTAGGCTGGAGGAGAAGGCAGCCAGGAGGGTGCACGTTCTATCACCGACCTGTTTACTCTCAGTCTGTCTCCTCTCCTGCTTACAGAATGCCGGCATGGTATCTCTCTGCTGAAGATCACTAAGCTCTGCTAAAGACTAAGATCTATTCCCAGACTACTTCACCCTGGAAGACTACCTCTCTCTCTCTCTCCCTTCTGCTAAGGTAAATAGTCCTCAGACACCTAAGAGCAATGTTCTTGAGCGAGATAACAGCATAGCGGCCTGCATCTGAAACACAGCTAGGTAGGCTGGGGCCAGAGACCAACCAGTCCTGGGCCCTGATAAGTGGCGTCCATGACGGGACCCTGACAAGAAACTAGAGACAACCTAGCACGCTGGGTAATGAAAAATGATAGATACCCAAGATGTCGTTCTTAAGTAGGTCAATGTGTATTTTTAAGTAAAAAAAAAAAATGCAAGTTGCTATGTGCAATACGATTTTGTTTTTATAAAAAAATTCTATGCTTTTATCTTTATAGAATTTTTCTAGGATGCCCACAGGGTGGGTGGTTAACCATGGTTATGTCTGGGCCAAGAACTCTGTGGATGTGACAGTCTGTGGGAACAGGCCTTCACTTTGCCATGCTGGCCCTTTTGTATTGTTGGGATTTTTATCATGAAAGATCTACATATTCTGTCAGAATAATGAATTATTAAAAACTAAAAAAGTGTATTGAAACGTGACCATGATGGCTGGAGAAAGGTCATAATGTAGAGTAGGGCAAAGAGTTGGACAGGGCCTGGCTTTGGCCCTGCCAGCCAGGGGAGCTGCTGACTCCACCTCTCTGAGCCTCGGTGTTCTCTCCTGCCACCTGGGGATAACAGTGGTTTGATTTTCATCCTCACAGATTTCTCTCAGTGATGTCGCTTCTCAGGCACTGACACAGGGCCTGGCACATGGTGAGGGTCCAGTGACTGCTGCTGATAATGAAAAGTATTCTTTTTCGTGGCAGTTCCGTTTCATGGCCTCTCTATGATCTGTGCCTGGTCCTGTGACACACCCTATCCAGGCTGAAGATAAGAAGCCCCGTTGCTGTGACAGCAGCAGCAGAAAACATATTTGCACATAGGGATTGTAGAAACAGGAGTGGGGTGAGCAGGGAGCCCTGAAGTCACGATGTGCTGGTTCACTGTGCTGTGAAGTGGGAGGGGTAGCACTGACCGTGGCACATGCCCGGGGGGTGCGTCTGAGGATGAGAGTACAAATTGTGCAGCAACAGTCCCTGCCAATCTCAGCCGGAAACTGGCTGAGGCTGGTGCTGCCCCAAGGGGGAAGAAGAGTAAGCTGGTTGCAAGGGGAAATCTGAAGTTGTCCCCTCCTGGATGCCAGAGAGATGGCTGTATCGGCCACCTTGATGAGATTCTGGATCATGGGCTAGCATTGCCACATCAACCAGCTGGTCTGGCTTTGTCTCTATTCCTTTTTTTTTTTTTGGCTGGGGCTGGGTTTGAACCCGCCACCTCTGGCATATGAGGTTGGCGCCCTACTCTCTTGAGCCTCAGGCACTGCCCTGTCTCTATTATTACAATACCCAGGGGCCCAGCCAGGAGGAGCTTATAGTGCTGATCTATATTTTGCTTTACATGACTAAGAGGATGTTTGCATACAATTGCATACTCTCCTGTTCTCTGCGGTGTATCCCAGGAGTAGGGAGCACCAGCTTTACCTCCCCGGCACGTCTCCCGGGCGCCTCTGGTCTGCATACTCTGCATTGTCTGTCCATCCATCATAGGATTCTAGGGCAGGGCATGACTGTAATTTTCATCTAGTCTGATTTTTCCACAGTGAGGGAAAGGAAATTGAGGTCAATACAGGGAAAGATGCTTGGATAAAGTCAGGTGGCTTTTTATCCTCAAACAAGTCTACAACATTCATCCTAATGGCCGTGAGCATACTTGGTTATTCTCCAGCCCTCTCTAAATTGGGGGTTAGAGATTTGGTTTGTAGGGGCACCTCACCAAACAGATTCGAGCACACAGGAAGGAGCTTTCCTTGGGTTATAACCCTAAATGGCAAGAGGTCAAAGGATGGGTAAGAGAACGGAGGAGTTGGTTGATGGGTAGCCCTTTCCAATCTGTGTCATCTTGCTCTCCCTTCCCTGTCCTGGTCCGCTGAACACAGGGCTGTGCCCACAGCTTGTTATAATACAGGATTTTTAATGTGGAAATGTAAGGAACATTTATATCTCTGGTAATGAAAGAAACTCAAGAGCAGATAAGAAGAAACTTAATCTTTTGCGGGGGCAGAGAAACCCATACTCAAAATTCTTTGGTTTCTCCTTTGTATCGTAATTTCAGGTCAGAATATAGTCTATGCTCTAAATGTCTTCTTTGCATTTTTAGTGAACAGATTTGGTCACTTTCAAGACAACTGTTCGTCCTGTGCTGCTGGCAGAACCCAGGCTTCGGAGATAGCACCTCAGGGCAGACTCCACACCTTCACAGGGAGGCTGCGGGCAGCCAGTGTGCTGGGATGTGACAGTGGGAAGGGCCCCAGGAGAACAGCAGCACCCTGTTGGCTGGGAGAGAAGGCACGGTAGCAGTGGTGCTGCTGGTGGGCAGGGACAACTCACCTGTGACTTTGAGTGTCACCACCTCACTGCGCTGGGGCCCCAGGCCATTGTCAGCCTCACAGAAGTAGTTTCCAGAATGTTCTGCAGTCAGATAGAGGTTGATGGATGCCTCTCCTTCATAGGGGGCTGAGCTGCTCCCCAGAGTAACATTCTCGTGATAAAACCGGTACATGATTGGGGGAGAGCCTCTCTGGGCCTCGCAGCGAAGCTGTAACATGTCTCCCACCACAGCCTGGGTCCGGGG
>NW_003853942.1:0-1338 GCF_000181295.1 Otolemur garnettii
CCTCTTTAACTGATCTTAAGTCACATCAGATGATTTCAGTGTCTGGAACCCAGAGTTTATTATCTCCTGTGGAAATATAAGATAGCCTCTTCCCCATTTTATGACATTAGCGGGGACCCATTCTGATTTTAACGGGTTGCTGTAATAGACTGGTTGATCTAGTACAGGTGTGGTTATAGTGATCCAGTGTCTAAATGCTGGAGTTTCTCCTTCACAATTTGAATTTAAAAAATTTAAAGTAGATAAAGTAGATGATATTCTATTTCTAGGGGTATTATTATGCTGTCCTTCCCTCCTTTTTCTTTTTAATTTTAGAGTTGTTTTTTTTTTTTTTGCATGTATGGCTGGGGCTGGGTTTGAACCCACCACCTCCAGCATAAAGGGCCAGCGCCCTACTCACTGAACCACAGGCACCACCCAAAACATTTATATTTCTCTCTTTTTTTTTGCAATTTTTATTTTATTTTTTGCAATTTTATTATTTTATTTTTTGTAATTTTTTTATTTTTTAGAGACAGAGTCTCACTTTATTGCCCTCTTCTTTAATTGTATTACTATTGCCATTGCTATTGTTTTTGTGGCACTCTTTTCTAGTATGTCCCAATTTTCCACAATTAAAGCATTTAGGTTTATTCTTAACCACCTGCAAGGCCTCAGTTATGGCGTCTGCAGTAGTCGCAGCTTGAAAATTGGCCTGAAAGGTACCAGAACCGACCTTCTTGCAAGCACACAGGTATTGTTCTATGGTTGCATTTTCCTGGTTTTTTACACCTACTAAGGCGGGTTTGCAATCTGTGTTCCCGTTATTAAATGCCAATTGCCTGGGGAGCATATGTTGTGCCTCAGGGCCAGGAACAGAATGTTCTATGGCTGTCTGTAATCTAGCAACAAATTCAGCAAACAGCTCATTATTTCTTTGCATTATTTTAGTAAAAATCTGTTTAGTTCCATCCTTTTCATCTAATCTTTGCCAAGCTCTCAAACAAATATCTTTAACTTGGATTAAAATTTCTTAAGGGAGCACTAGTTGGGCACAAGTATTTTCCTACGGACCAGAGCCTGTTAATTGATTAACAGTGGCTTCTTTTCTCCAAGCCTGAATTTTAGCGTCCTCCTTCTGCCAGGATTTAAATGATAAAAATTGTCTTGGATTTACAGTGATTCTGGCCAAAGTTTCCCAATCAATTGGTAAGAAATGGTGATCAGCACAAAAAGCAGTTAGAATTCCAAGTACATAAGGAGATAAGGGGCCATAAGTATGAACTGCCTCTTTCATGGTTTTAAGAAACCTTAATTCAATTTGAATGTGAGATGGTGGGCCTTGACTTCTGTCAGGCC
>NW_003853942.1:1712-2647 GCF_000181295.1 Otolemur garnettii
TAATTTATGTGAGGTTTCAAACTTATCTTCTGTTTCTGATCTGGTATCTTCACTCAAGGGATCAAAACTAATTAAATCATCTTCTGATAATTTTTTTATTGTTTTAGGAGGTACTTCCTTATTGGAAGACTGCTCCTCTTCACAAGATGAAAACTGTCCTGTTTCATAAGACTGCTCTTTTTCAGAGAATTTCTCTTTCTTAAGAGATGAATGGCCACTATCATTTATTGGTTTCTGGGCTTTAGCTGTTCTAGCTGTGCCTTCAGCCATTCCTGCAGCACCTTCTCCTCCATCTGTGTTTATCAACGACAGTGGCTTCGGAGGAAACGCTTCAGCTTCAGAAGCGGAGGTGTCAGAGCAGGGCTGAAAAGGCTGTAACGCTCTAAAAACCAAATCATAAGCTGCCCAAACATCCTTGTGTATAAAATTCCCTGTTTGGTGAGCTCTCCTAAGTTTCCTACCGACTTTTTTCCAAACTGAAAGTGTCAGTTCTACCTTTTTGTCTGATGCGAACCATTGGCAATGATTAATGACCACTCTGAATAGTCCCGTAGAGTACAATTGGACACAGTTATTTTCATAGTACTCAAAAGATTTTTTAACAAAGCTACATATTGATCCTCTGGAGTAATAGTTTGATGAAAACTTAAATTATTACCCATTTTAAAGTTTCAAGCTATTTGCCAGATGTCTCGTGTACTTACTGCACGAAAAACCATACCATCTGGTTCTGGAGTGCAAGAGCTTACCTCAGGCGGCTTCCAGTGAAGAACCAAGCAATGTTCCCAGGGAAAGGCAGCAGTCCCGACCCAAGGGTCTTGAAGTCCTCATCCTACATCTCCATGCATCCTGCCAACTGTGCCAATTGTTGGGTAGTACTTCCTTGTGGGAGAGAAGGACAGCTTGGCCGCGGGTGCAAGCTCACTCCTAGAATT
>NW_003853942.1:3218-4413 GCF_000181295.1 Otolemur garnettii
GGAAAGTGAGACAACCATCTTAAGACTAGCCTCAGGCTATTCCTCTCTAGAGACCCAAAACAACTATACATTATCTGACTTCTATTGTTAAAGTTAAAGGTCAGGATAAACAGGGGAGTAAAACTTTTTTTCTATGCACTCAATTAAATTTCTGAGAAACATGCTCCATGACTGTTTTCTCATGGTTTGGAGGCCCCCTACTAACGATGGAGTGTTCTTTTACTCACATCATTATGATGGAGTTTGTCTTTTCACTCACATCAACCTTTGAGTCATGTCCCCTGCACAGATGGACCATTTCAACCCTTGTCTGGCAGGTTGACTTGACTGTACAGTCAGGGTTCCACGTAGGAGGTTGTTAAGCCTTGCCTGCAGGCCCCCACCATGCTTTTCCAGGTCACTTAGGCCTCAACAAGCACGAATAATACTCATGAGTCTTTTCCCTCAGTTTCTGGAATTAAAAGCACATTTCATTTACTTTTGTGGGAGTTCACTCCACACCATCCCTTCACCCTGAGTCTATATTTGTCTTTTAAGGTAAGATGAGATTCTTGTATGCAGCAGATATCTGGCCTGAGTTTTTGTATTCAGTCAGCCAGTCTGTGCCTCTTTAGAGGGCAATTTAAGCCATTCACATTGATTGAGAATATTGATAAGCCTGGTATAATTTGGGGTATCGAGTTTTTTGAAAGTCCAGTGGACAACTTTAATCCTTTCGCCACTGTGGTAGTTGGAATTTGATCAAAATTTTCTGAGTGAGTTTACTTATGTGGTGTGGTTTTGCTCTGGTCATTATGGAGGATAGGTCTGAGAATGTCCTGGAGGGCTGGTTTAGTTATGGCAAATTTCTTCAACATGTGTATGAAGAAATGTGTATGTCATTAAAGTATTTAATTTCTCCATCATAAATGAAACTCGGTTTAGCTGGATACAGGATCCTGGGTTGAAAATTGTTTTAGAAGATTAAAAGTCAATTACCACCCTCTCCTAGCTTGAAATTTTTCCGCAGAGAGCTCTGCAGTCATTCTAATATTCTTCCCTTTGTAGGTTACGGTTTTCTTATGTCTAGGTACTTTCAGAATTTCCACTTTCATATTAACTTTAGTGAAGTTAATTATAATGTGCTTGGGGTTGTCTTGTTCGGGTTGAGTCATGCTGGGGTTCTGAAACTGCTTTCAGAATTTTCTCTTTCATG
>NW_003853943.1:0-4411 GCF_000181295.1 Otolemur garnettii
ACATAAGGAATAGGCCTGCTGTACTGATACGTACATGTGGTGCATGTCCGGTCTATGAAAATTAGGTCAACTTAAGGGAGGTGGTCAGCTATGGAGGTTCTACTGTATTTTTTTCTTCTCTTTTCTTTTTTTTTATTTTTAAGACAGAGTTCCACTCTGACACCCTGAGTAGAGTGCTGTGGTGTCATTGCCCACAGCAACCTCAAACTCCTAGGCTGAAACGATCCTCTTGCCTCAGCCTCCCAAGTAAATGGGACTACAGGCACCTGCCACAACACTTAGCTTAAGTTTTTCTATTTTTAGTAGAGACAGGGTCTTTCTCTTGCTTAGGCTGGTCTGGAACTCCTGAGCTCAGGCAGTCTACTCACCTTGGCCTTCCAGAGTGCTGGGATTCCAGCTGTGAGCCACTGCATCCAGCCTTGGATGCCATAATCCATACTATATTATGTTTTCAAGTCAGACACTGGGATGCACACCTGTAATCCCAGCTACTCAGGAGCCTGAGCAAAAGGATCCCTTGAGATCTCCTTTTTTTAAAGTCCTTTTACATGACTTGTAGCAAAACTGTTTAACATGAGAAATTCACCAAAAGACTATAGGAAAACACAACAGCCGTGTTTTTTAAAAATATAGACATATTTATTATTTTTTTGAATTGGTCTAAAATTTCTTCATGGCAGAAAAATTTTGAAGACTTTTTTCACCAGGGTAGTATTTCACCCCTATTTCATGTAAATCCAGTGTGGAGTGTGGGGGAGGGACCATAATTTCCTGAGCCACTAATTGTGGAACTTAAGGAAACAGGGGCCTTATCAGTGTCAAAACTATCTCTCTCGAGTCTCTCCTGGTACACCCTTACCCCTGGTTTCACACTCGAGCATCTCTTCATGGGATTGGAAGAATACTTCTTCCCTAACTCCACACTAATGCTCCCCAAACCCCCCCCACAGACGTCTTCCTCGGGGTAGAGCTGCAGCTGAAATCCGCTCTTAACTGGTTTTCCTCCTTGTCTCCTATTCCCTGGCTTCCCTAGGAAACAAGAGCAGGGAGAGAAAGTAATCACTATACCCTTACTGAATCAACAGGCATGATATTTGGAGAAATAGATGTCCTACCCCCAAAGGTAAAGGCTTCCAGTGTCCCCCGGTCTAACCCCTGAGAGGTTGTTCCCCTCTCTTTGTGACCATCTGAGCGCAGGTCTGTAGATGGTCTCTGTCGCAGACGTTCACTCTCAGCTGGATCGGGAGCCGGCCACTGATGTTGGGCAGCGGGGCATGAATCCCGCAGGAGAATGCAACTCTCTGACTTGCTGTGAGAAGGGTTCTCTGCTGCCTCTGTGAGATTCTGGGCACTGCTCTTAGGCAACCATAGTTTACACACCTGAAAATATTAGCAGGCAGCTGTTATTCTACCCATTTTGCAGATAAGGAATGTAGAAAGGTAACTTGATCAAACATGGATAGCTCAGCAGCACTGGAGAGTGTATGTATATACATGGGTGTGTGTGTGTATGTCGGGGTTTCTTATTGTTGTGAGACAGAGTCTAACTCTGTCACCCTGGGTAGAGTGCCCTGCCACCATCATAGCTCCAAGCATCCTCGAATTCTTGGGCGCAGGTGATCCTCTTGCCTCAGCCTCCTGAGTATCTGGGGACTACAGGTACCCGCCGCAATGCCCAGCCATATATATGTCACTTGGTTCCAGAGCCTAAGAAGGAAATGGGTTTTTCTTGTACTCTTGGCTACCACGTTTGTAAAACAAGAGCAATAAAAATATCCATCTGATACGGGGGTGGGATTGTAAGGATTCAACAAAACGCTACCTGTTAAATACTTAGAAACAATGCTAGATATTATGATCGTCCTGATTATTATTTCCTTTATTTAGCATTATTCCTACAGGAGGAGAGTTCTCTAGCTGCTGTATGAGAAATGACTCTCAACAGCTGCCCTGCTCGTAAATCAACTTAACTTTCTCTACTTAATTTAAGAGTCTGACCCCCAACCAGCCCTCGGTTTGATTATGGATAGCAATCGTTCCCTTCCCTTACATATTTTACAGAAAATGAATTGTTAACCACATTAGATATTAAGTTCACAAGCATAAGGATATATATTTTCAACACCACGGTAAAAGAAAACCCTTTGTGGAATGGCTGATTTTCTCTAGTTTAATTTGACATTCTAACACCATGTAAGTTTCGACTGTAACTTATGGGACATTCAGGACATAAAGGCCGATGTTGTCATGTGCACCCTTTTAAGCTTAACTTACACATATTATGCAGACAAACCTCACTGTTTTGGGAACCAGCCACTGTTGAAGGGCTTCTGAAAGAAATCCAGAATAAGCAAGCTATTGACTTGGCTCCAGAGAAGAAGGGGGGAAAGAGAATTTGGGCTACTTCAGGTTTTATTTTCATACGTCCCATGAGGCTAATACAATATATTTCGTATTGCTTTGAAAATAGTTTAGAAAAGTTTTAAACCACATTGGGTTTCCCTCCATCGCGAATGTTGGGCCTCACGTCTGTGAATTTTCTTTTCGCATTACCAGAGCTGCACTGGCCTTAAGGCTTGAAACTTTAACATCTTGGTTTAACTTTGAAGGTGTTCAGGTACCCCTATCAGGAGCAAAGATGCTTTTTTATAATATCCCTTGTAAGAAGATTGTTCAAATAGTGCCTGGCACACTGCTCTCTCCAAGTAGCTCTCCGTGAAGAAAGCCAGTTTTGTTATATTTGAAAGAAATGGGTTAGTAAAATATGTAAACATTACCAAAAAACAAAAATAACATGAGAAAATAGTCTGTTCTCCTGTCCCCTGATTCAAGACAGCATCTGCTACAAGTCAAAGCATGCGGTTGAAATAGTTCCATCAAACCCATTGTTTGGTCTCAGAGAATTAAATGTGCCTCCCCCCCTCCTTTTTTAACAAAATTCAGCAAGCCTGGCTTGTGTGCACAACCCCAAGTGAAGTTGATCATAGATACATAGGGTTTCTGTTTCAAGAAATTCTCTTCCTCTTCCCAAGCCTGAATATTCTTACCTCATATTTGGCCAAATGTCTGCGCTCTTCCCAGAGCTCCCTGAGACCCAGAATTACAGATAACTACTTTCTAAGGAAAGGAGACTGCCCTGCCATCATCCCCACAAGATTGTTGACATTTCTGAGGGAGGGAGCCAGGCCTGGAGCTTTCTCTACATCTCTGCCACCCGGTGCTTTTTGTTGAGTCAGCCCAGCCAAGACAATGTCCCTCCGCAGGAAACCTGTTATGTGCTGGGTGTGTCTGTGTACACAATTCTGTGCTCTGGGAGCGCTGATGGCACTTGTCTCAATTACAGATAGAGTCTTTGAGTTTGCTTGGCTAGTGAATGCAGGGTCCTAAATTTAAACTTTAATTGCTTGAAGTCCCAAGCTGTTTTATGTTTGCTTGGTACTATTTTATAAACAGCCATACCGTCTCCAGTGGCATCTGGCTAACTGGCTTCATTAACCTCCTCCTTCCCTATTCCCTTCCTTCCTCTCCCACTCACCCCCAGGACCCCAGAGCAGCTGAAGGAGGGCTAGCCTTTTGGAAAATGTCACTCTTTAGGCATCTCATGGTAACAGAATTCAGGAAACATCTTCTATTTAGCTTTACTAATACAACATTTGAACATAAGATATTGTTGGACATGTATAAAACGTAATGAAAATGGTATGCACTTGAGGTTTGCAGTGAGAAAATACGGCTGGGGACCCCTCTGCATCCCTGCTTAATTCATTTAAATTATTAAGGAAACAGGCCCAGCACCAGTTTTTTCTATGGTTGCGGGTGAGGGTTTCTTACAGGCCCCAGTTGTCACCTGCTCTAAACCATGGATTTGTAATCTGCTTACGTTCAGAAAACCGGTTGTGTATTCTGATGAGCCCCTTCCTGGCGGACCTGAAGTTGGCCCAGAGACTGGAGGTCTGCCGGCCGGGTTCCTCCCGTGCTGCCTCCTTCTGTGATTGAATCCCTGCAGCCACTGGAGAATATTTAATACCAAGCTTAAAATAAGTGTTTAGGAGGCTTTCAGTGGTGGTTTAAAATAATTACCAGCAGGACTTTGGTAAAAAGCCTTCATCCACAGAACTATGTAAATTATATAATTATGTCCCCTGCCGTCTCTTCCTTCCTTTCCCGGGGTTTGTCTTTCTCTGCTCCCCGCCTCTACCCCAGTGCTGAGACCCAGGCTGCACTGGGATTCGCTGCTCCACTGCCCCTCTCTCCACGGCGTCCTCAGTGAGACGAGCTGCCTCGTAAGGAGCCATTTGCCTGATGGAAACTATCATAATCCCAAATCCCAGACCTGTGTTGAAGGGCCAAGAGCAATTTACCAAGGGCTGCGACTTCCTCTTCTTCCCTGCTTCCATTTTGCGACCTTGAC
>NW_003853944.1:0-4401 GCF_000181295.1 Otolemur garnettii
TGGATTCTAACTTGTGCTTAACCATTTCTTTACTTTGGAACAGTAACTTGGTGAGCTATATGTTCCTTTGGTTCTCATAGTGGGACCAAAAATAATTGTAGCAGTGATGCAGTCAGGACCAGAGAACAATAAAGACTTCTCCACACATGCCTGTATTCACAGCCCTTTCCTATGGGACTTTGAAGCTATGCACATCAAGAGGTGGAGTGAATTTCTCTACAGCTTGAATTTGGGCTCCCTTGTGACCTGGTTTGAAGAACAAAATGTGAAATAAATGATATTTCGCTAGTTCTGAGCATAGGCCTAAAGAAGCCTTACAGAATTTTGCTTTCACTCTTGGAACACTGCTCAGCTGCCATGTAAATGATTCTGGGCCAATTAGCTGGAGGATGAGAAACTACATGCAGCAGAGATGCGGGATCCTATCCAAGGCAACTTTAAAAAAATCCATACTGCCCTCAATCTATCAGTTGGCCACAAGGATAAAATAATTCTAGTAGAGATCAGAAGAACTGGCTAGCTGAGCTAAGCCTAAATTGCTCATTCAGAATGATAAGAATTAAATAAATGGATATAATTTTAAGCCACTAAGATCACCTGCTTTGAAGCAATACTAACTAAGAGAGTGAATGCAACACAGTTTTTAGTTTTACTCGCAAGAAAATGAGGAAAATTACCCCTGATGCTGAAGAAATTCTGGTGATGGTGGTTTGAAGAGTCCAATCCCTTCTACCAAGTGCAAGAATACAAACTAGATAAAAACTGTAAAAACCAACCATTTGGGGTCCCTGAAAAACACACCAAAGGTAAAAAAACTTAAGCAATGTTTACTTTACTAAGAGGAATGTCAAATCTATTAAGTGTAGAGTATAAATGTCTTGACACAATAATTAAGTGAGGTGAAGGCTATGTTAACCAGGTTGATGTAACCATTCCAAATTGTATACAAAATCAGTACATTGTACCCCATAAATGCATTAATGTATACAGCTATGATTTAATAAAAATAAAATAAAATAAAGAAATGTTCAAATTTGAAAAACTGCTAGATCTGTGTAAGAGTAAAGGTCTGTGGCAGAGCTTCTCTCATCCAGCCTACCCTCTACTCTCAGCTCTGGAGGTAAGAAAGATAGTTTTGTTTTGTTTTTGGGGGGTTTTTTTGCAGTTTTTGGCCAGGGTTCGGTTTGAACCCACCACCTCCGGCATATGGGGCCAGCACCCTACTCCTTTGAGCCACAGGTGCCACCCAAGAAAGATAGTTTTACCGGTATGAGCTGGCTAAAAATATTTAGCAGCTTTTGCCCCAGAGTGTGTGAATTCAATTTGGGTCAGATGGAGTAAAGTTGAGTCATCACAGGTTAAAAGTTGTAAATTCATGGGGCGGTACCTGTGGCACAAAGGAGTAGGGTGACAGCCCGTATGCTAGAGGTGGAGGGTTCAAACCCAGCCCTGGCCAAAAACTACAAAAAAAAAAAAAAAGTTGTAAATTCATTAGGAAAACAAGCGGTAACATCTATCCATTTTGTAGCCCACATTTGAGGTTCCAGTGGAGCAAGCAGCATGCAAGCAAGAATTTAATGGAGCTATTTTAAAAATGTGAGCCCCATAATGGGGCATCATACACCATGGATGACCGGGAAAATATGTGTATGTATGAAAGAGAAAGGAAGAGAGACTGTAAGCCCCCAGACTCAATTCAAGCACCACCCTGAGAGTCCAAACATCGCTGCAAAAGCATGAGGAGTTCTATTCAAGCTGAGAGCCTGGGATGCCCCTTTGAGAAAAAGCAGAAACAGCCCTTCCAGACTATCCAGAAAGCCCCTTTATACCTCTCCCTCTTCCCTCCCATTAGTCCATCCCACCCCGTCCCTTTATTGGTAGGTAAACCATGTCTGTCCCAGACTGACAGATACAGGGTGGTCGTGTTCAGGGTTGATTGGCTCAGGGACGAGTCTTCTTTGTCTAAGGTGAGCGAATGAGAAGGAAGAGATGAAGGTGGCAAGTGGGGCATGTGCAGAGTAGAGTGGCGGGTGCAAAAAGGGGAGGGGGTCGCAAGTGGGGCGTGTGTAGAGTAGAATGGCGGGTGCAAAAAGGGGAGGGGGTCAGGATGTGGGTTGAGTGCACAAGGGGGCTTGCCTAACACCTAGGTATGTGATAAGGTCCTTGGTATGCTGTGGCCTGTTGATCTGAGTAAACAACAAAAGGAGGTAGTTTGACTTGAGTTAATTAGTTTGGTTCCCACAAGACTAGAAGAAAGGGAAAACTGAAGATAGTCTTCAGAACAGGCAGAAAGGTTTACTGTGCTCCCCAACTCACACACAGATTGATTGGCTGAGAGTTACTGAGAATAACCTCTGCCTAAATCATTAAACGATTCAGATACAGGAGTGACTGATAGAAATCCAGAATTTAAAATAGACGTAAGGGTACAATTACTTAACAGAGGCCTCAATGGTTCCTTACCATGGAATGACACGTTGCAAAGGTAAAGCCAGGCAGTTTTCCAGAACAAAACCATAAAATTAACATAGACTCTAGAAGTTTACACTGAAAGCTGATGAAACAACCAAAACAAGAAAATTAACAAATTAAAAAAAAAAAAAAAGCAATACAAATTTCCTCTGGGTAGGCCCAAATGTTGTATTTAGCAAAGCATTTAAAGGAACTATTATATAGTGACAGAATTTCTAAAAAATCATATTAAAATAATTAAAGGAAGGGCAACATGGCTTGACGATCAATACTCTGATTCCACAAGGATCAGCTTGCTTTTTCAGTTTTAGAGTTGAAGGATGCTTTCTTTTCAGTTCTCTTACACCCAGTCAATTCTTGTTTTGTTTTGAATGGGAAGATCCTGCCACAGGGAGGTCTAGACAGTTGATGTGGACTGTCCTTCCTCAAGGATTTCAGGATAGGTTAATGTTTGGACCATGTCTTTCTACCCTCTCAGTTAAGTTTATTTCTTCTATACTCCCAACGGTTCCGAGGATTCCATCCCATTCCTACACAAGAGCATATTGAACCTGTTCCTCTGATGCCCCTTGAGCCACTGGACTTTGCTGCAGGCACGTTCTGCCTATAGCCTCGCCATGGAGACGATGGATCTTGAAGAGTGCTTGGCCTCTGTTCAGGTTGAAGCAGATACAGAAGCTGCTTCACCCCCAGTCCTCAAAGATTTGCCAGCACTAGGTCTCTCAGGGGAATGTCAGGCCGTGCCCTCCACCAAAGCACAGCCAGCTCACCCCACGCAGGTCCACATCTTGCCAAGGGGAGGCAGCCTGCCGCAGTGTCTCCCTAGTGAGTATTGGCATGTGCAAGCAAGGGGAGGAGCTCCTACAGTGACAGTGGGCTCTGTTCCATCAGCAGCAGGGCCCATGCCATAGCCTGTCCCATTCCCCACCCAGGGCTGCCATGCTTAAGTGGGAAAACATGCAGTCCTGGCTCCCAGCTGCACTTCTTCTGTCTTGGAGGGAGACGTGGCTCTTCAGCCCCCAACATTTATCTCTGACAGACAGGGTGGGAGAGTGTGGACCTACGACGAAACTTACCAATCAGTTCCAGCTTCTCTTCATAATTGGACAGAAGACTGAGAGGTGTGGCTGGTGTCAGGGAATTTGAATCAAGTTGCTTGTTGGGGAATTTTTTCCAGTGGGAACAGATAGTAAAGAGCACCTAGTGACTTACACTGATCTGGGCCCACTGAGCCCTTATCGTATAATTCAACTTACAAATTTCAACCCCCGTGCATTCTTCTAGAAGGTTCAGTAGAAAAGACACATGCATGTTAAGGAGTTATGTACCCCCTACCTGTCACTTACTCCAGAGGTAGGAGGCTTAGCCAATCCTGTCAGGAGTAGGGCTGGACAAACCAGGTAACTTCATCTATAAAAGACGTTGTGTGGATGGTGCCTGTGGCTCAATGAGTAGGGTGCCGGCCCCATATACTGAGGGTGGTGGGTTACAACCGAACCCTGGCCGAACTGCAACAAAAATATAGCCAGCCCTTGTGGCAGGTGCCTGTAGTCCCAGCTCTTTGGGAGGCTGAGGCAAGAGAATTGCCTAAGCCCAAGAGCTGGAGGTTGCTGTGAGCTGTGATGCCACAGCATTCTACCCAGAGTAACAAAGCAAGACTCTGTCTCTAAAAAAAATAAATAAATGAAATGAAAGACAGTGTCTGTTCAGAATTCAGGGTCTCTTCTTGACTCCCTTAGTGGGAGCCCTCTTTCCCTTGAGATGGTATTTTCGTTGAAGATTGTGTGCTCTGTTCTGTAATGAATGTATGTTGATGACAATTGCTTTGTATTTTGGATCACTCCATCATCAATAAGGCATCAGTGCCCATTCTTGATACTGGGAACCAAGAACCACTGAACATCCTCCTCCAGAGAGACCTAACAATAA
>NW_003853945.1:0-4399 GCF_000181295.1 Otolemur garnettii
TACCCTGAGTTCCCACCTTTGAAAATTCTATTCTGTTTATTGTTTCTTTCTTTTTCTTCTTTTCTAACTTTATTAGGGTGACCAGATTTTAACATTGGTAAGGCGGGACAACATGGGGGGGCAGGGGAGGAGGCAGGGCAGGGCCTGACAACAATGTAAACCTTGATAAACAGTTCTTGATAATCACTTCTCAGCAATTATTTGTTATTATTAGCGTTTAACATTAAAAAATTAACAAGAATAATATAAAACTCATATTCTGGCGAAATAGCCACATGGCAGCTGGAAAATTGTATATTCCCTTCTTGTTCTCCTGCCCATTCATGCATTCTTTCCAAAAATTGGGACTTTTTTAAAACACGGGACAAATTATTGAAAAGCAGGACTGTCCTGCCAAAAGTGGGACATCTGGTCACCCTAAACTTTATGTTTCTTTAGTCGGTCGCTACCAGTTCCACAGGTCTTAGTGGCACCTGTTGGCCAGGACCCCAACACAAGGGAAACATGTAAGTAAAAAAGGCCAAAACTCTGGAGAGGAAAAAACCAACCAAACAAACAAAAACTAGAATTGTCACTCAAATAAAATCATGCAAATTAATGGCCATAGATAAATCAACACAAATACACACACGCACACACACACACAGAGGAGTTCTGATAATTAAGTTCTCAAACTCTCCCTGATAAAAGTGCTGTACATCTCACTGACTATCACTACGTTCACCTTTGAAGTACTCCCCTTGGGAGGCTATGCACTGATATCGGCACATACTCCACCTTTCAAAGAAATTTTGCAACTCTTTTTTCTACAATCATCTTGAGAACTGTCATCATACAGCATACAAAAATACACAACAACAATCAACAGCACTCAGCAAGACACCACTACATTGTCAACACAAACCCAGCTGTGAGACACTCATATACCACGGTTATGAAACCTCACTGAGTTGTTTGTACAATGCTGCCAACATAAGCACACAGTGGCAAATTCATGAACTTAATTGGCAGACCTTCCTGGGATGACAGCTCTAATGGTCATTTCAGAAAGAGTTTCGTGTACCAGGTGTTGGTGTGAGTGCATAGCTTCCTAAGGGGATTACTTCAAAGATGATCGTGGTGATATTCAGAAATGAGGTAAGTAGTATATTTTCTAGGATGAGCTCATGAACTTAATTGTCACACAGCATATATAGTATTAGATTGATCGATTCTAAATGAAGCTATAAAATTGGATTCTGTCATTAGAGCAACAACTTAGAATTCCATGTGGCTATTCACTTTAGACATTATATTATAAATACTGTATCAACTTATATCATTAATGAAATATTAGAGCATAGTACTGGATTTAGTTATTTAACACTTTTAAATAATAATACCATGAGCCAACTATTAATATTAAGGTTTATAGATTTAAGTCATTTAAACATTAAAATCTCTAGATCTGCTTTCTATTGTATAGTTTTCTCAGTCACCCTCCATGATTTTGATTTAAAGTAAAAACCCATGTAGAAGCCATTTAGATTTTTCTCTTTTTCTGATACTCCAAATGTAGTCTACCTGAATATACTGTTTGTTTTGCCCAAATAATATATGGATTTTATCTGTTTGTTTTAGATCCATTACCAAAATAGACTTTTTTTAAAAATCTCAAGTCTATGGTCCAACTGGTTCCTCTTTTTTCATCCTAACCAATCTTCCAACAGCAATTTCATACAGCAATTACAGGAACTTTAAATAATAGCAGTGAGGTGCTATCCCCTACCCCACATTGTCCCTTGAATAATTTTCACTTGTATTTACCATAGTATCCAAATTATTATATTGTAATGACACGTACTATCCACTCTTAAATTCCGTGATTCCATCTTGTTCCTCTCTGTCTCAGGCTTAGGAACCACACTCAGCATTTATGGCCTCTCAAAATTAAGCACTTCAATAACTCAGGCCCTTTGTATTCACTTTTTCTCTTTGTAGCCCTTCTCTCTTCTTCATGCTAATGGACTTTCTAAATGATACATATCACCTATGTTATCTATATCAATACATTGTTATTTCATTAATTTTACCAATCACATTTTGCTTAATAACTGGCACACAGTAGTACTCAATAGTCAGATAAATAAATAGACAAACATTGTGTTTGATTTAGATATATATTCTAATGATCGGGACATAATATCTGACCCCAAGAAGAAGCTTGCATTCTCTGTGTAGGTATAAATAACTTTCTATAACAATGTGTAGAACAAACTAAACATTACACACCAAAAGTAGACTTCTGTTGAAATAGGAATAAAATGTATTTGGGGAGACATATTAAAATGGGCTTGGTAACCTGTGTTGATAATTTACTCATAAACATAAGAGGTTTAATACAAAAAACGCTTAACTCACACTAACTTGATTGTGTGTTTGGAGCTTTCTAGGACAACATTTTTGCATGGCATTAACTCAGTATCATGCCTTACTTGGCTCTACCCTCTCAACATACATTTCAGGTCACTGATGCAGGAAAGGAGGTTTCAGAGGATTAAGTGACAGTTCTCGAACGCATCACTTCCACACACCGCCAATTGTCCAGAAATGGTTACGTGGTCCCCCTAACTGTAAAGAGTCTGGGAGTCAAGTAAAAACTCATGGATCATCCATGATCTGTGGGTGTCCCAGGGAGGTGATTTTGGAGGATGATAGGTTTGTCAACCAAATAGGAGGTTATAAATGACTGAGAATTTTGTGAATTGAAAATATGTCATTGTATGTAAAACTACACTATGAAGTAGCTATGAGTATTGGAGATAATTACATATTGTAATTGTGTAAAATAGTACAGTGTTGTCTCCCTTTTCCTCCAGAATACTTCACCTAATTTTAATTACAAAAACCCCATAGGGCTGCAATGTGAAACTTCTCATACCTCTTTGAGTCCACTCTAGATAAAAAACAAATGACGATATTCTTTAGTTTAAGAAATCATTTGCATTTCTCACTTGAAGAGACATTGAATGTTTCTCAAAAAATCGGTGAAAATCACATTGCTCATTTTCAACTATGATGACTCGTAACACCATCTATAAAAGCATATTGAAGTCAGCACATAGAAAATCTACATATATGAATTTCTTTTAGCCATGGTATAATTCAGATTTTTTAAGCCTCTTCATTAATATTTATCAAACTTTATTAAAAACAAGTAAAAATGAAAAAGAACACATGTATACTGAGTAAATACTTTAACAATTTTTCAGTCAAGCAAGTTTATCCTTGACCTAAAATCAAAAGCACCAATTTTTGCTGTATAAAGATAGAATAAAACAAAAACAAATCACTAACATTGGTTTAGAATTTAAAAGAATCCTAATATAAAAATAGATTCAGAATTAGAATCTGAAGCAGAATCCTCAAAATCTAGAATTTATAAAATAACAGCATAAGTGTGGTCTTGGCTAAGAAAAAATATGAATTTCTACACATAAGGAGTGTTCTTTCTTGATTCTTCATATTAATACATAAATTAGATAAATACATAGATGAAGATTACATATGTATGTGTGTATATATTTATATTATATTAATATGTGTGTATATATTTATATAAAATATATATATTCAGAAATTATGTGTGTTTGTATGTGTATATGTATGCATAGGCAAACTTCATAGATATCAAAGTAGGGTGGCTGTGGAAATTTCTTAAAATAAGAAAATGATAAAATTTGCTGCATTGATGGACTCTTCCTTTCATAATACAGTTCTCTGTAGCATGTACTGATATTTGATAGCATTTAACAGCAGAATATTTTTCAAATTTAGAACAAATCTCAAAATGTGCCACTGCTTTATGAACTAAGTTTATATATATTCTAAATACTTTGTTGTCATTTTATCAATGTTCACAGCCTCTTAACCAGGAATAGTTTCAATCGCAAGAAACCACTCTTTTACTTATTCATAAGATGTAAGCATTTAAATTTTAATAAGAAGCTACAGCAATTCAGTCATATTTGTAGGCTCTACTTCTAATAGTGGTTCTCATCTCTAAATATATATAATGTATATATATTTAGATATATTTAAATATATAAATATATAATATATATTTAGAGATATTATACATATTTCTATGTATATATATCTATATATAATATCTCTAAATATATATTTATATATTATATATGTAATCTCTCTCTATATATATATTTAGTAGAGATGAAATATCTTCTTAGTGGTCTCAAACTTATGAGTTCAAACAATCCAGCAGCTGCCTCAGCCTCCCAGAGTGCCAGGGCTACAGGCATGAGCCACCACACCCAGCCTTGTACTATTTTCTTATCATTCATGTGTTCACTGGAATAGCACTTTTATTTCCTTTAAGAATTTTGCCTTTGAATTTACA
>NW_003853946.1:0-4395 GCF_000181295.1 Otolemur garnettii
AGCTATCTGTGACTGAGCCAGGGCCCACTCTAGCTATCTGTGACTGAACAGGGCCCACTCTAGCTATGGCACCTTGGGTGCTTTTACTTTCCTCACTGGGACTCACTTTCCACGTCCACAAAGTCTTCATGGAACCTACTTCTGCAGAGCAGCTGTGAGGACCGTAGAAGAAATGCACAGTGTTCCCCAGGAGTCCCAAACTGGCAGCTTCATTTCCCTGGAGGGGGCTGGGGGATGCCTGGGGCCCAGCATCTTCCTCTAGGGCACCAGAACCCCATATCCAGGGGCCTGAATGCACTTGCCTCCCACATGCTCATGACCAAAGCCACATGAGGGAGCCACACGCCCTGTACCGGCACTGGGCTGGAACGTCGCCTGTTCTGCCTTTTCCTTCCCTGTTCCCAAGTCCCCTACGAGGGCGGGAGGCATTACAACCTCCACTTCATAGAAGAAACAGAGGTTCAAAAGGTCCTTCCTGTGACTGTAGTCACAGAGTCAGCAACTGACGAGACGAAGGCTGGACTCAGGTTTGTCCATCTTGAAGCCCACACCCTTCCTCAAAGCTCTGCCCAACCCGCTCCTCACCGGGAGGTCCGGGAGGAGCTGGGCCTTCTCTGACCTGCCTGAGTCTGGCTCTAACCTTAGTTCCTTATCTCAAGTCCCAGTGGAGAGAGGGGTCTTGCCCACAAGGCAGGTCCCATTGATCTCCCTGGCTGAAAGGGAGCCCCTCTCACTCCAGTAAACCAGGAATCACCTTCTAAAACTCTATCTCTGTTGTGTCTCCCTTGAAAGGTGGCACTCCTCATCCTCAGCCTCATCTGGTGCAATTTTAGGATGAACAAGGGGACTTAGGAACAAAGAAAATCGATTTTCCTATTTTATTTCCTCCTTATTGAATTCTAGACAGACGATTTATTGATTTTTTTAAAGAAAAATTAGATTAAAGAACTAGCATTTTGAGCTGACATTTCTTGTCAGATAATTTTAGAATTATCATTAAAAATCATATTTTTTCCAAAAACAATTTAAGGAATCATGTAAACAATTTTAAAATTATATGGAGGTAAAGCATTAACAAAAAAAAATCCAATAACTCTAAAATACATGCATTTCATTTTTATGGAAAAAAATAGTATCTATGTGTATGTATATGTGTACAACAGCATATATATATTTAAATAGGTGTTGCAATTCCTAGACATGAAAACAACTAGAAAAAAATACCACATGTAATGTTTACAAGCCTTATACCTCTGTGTTGTAGAATTAGAAGTAACTTTATTTTCTTCTTTATATATTTCTTACTCTTTTTCTTAGTAGTACCATCATGAGTACTCTTGTCATACAGTGAGAATGGGTGAATTTTATAAATGGAAAAAAGAGCTATGGAAAGTTTTTGAAACAAAAATTAAGACTCATTTTTAGGTTCTAATAGCCAGAAAAAAATCCACTGCAAGTGTAATGAAAAAAACAACAAAGAAAGTTTATAAAACTAGAAGGTATTGAGGTTTGCAGTTCTGAACATGAATTTTATAGCTTTGGTATGTAAAAACTGTACTGATGACACAGTAACACCACTGTCTATGGGGAGGGACTTTGGGACCCCAGGGTCAGGTGGTCTTGGCTATCTCTGCCCAGGGGGCTTTGAGCCATAGGCCATGTGGCTGGCAGGTGGGTCAGGCAGTTTGGGCTGTCTCTGCCCAGGGGGCTTTGAGCCATAGGCCATGTGGCTGGCAGGTGTGATGCTATGGTGAACAATCTGGGCATGGCACTTACAGGTGGGCCTCGGGCACCCTCTGGTCCGGGCAGACCCGGCTCTCCAGCTTTGCCCTGAGAGTAAGGAAGAAAAGAAGAGTTTGAGGACAGACGTTGTTCTTGGCTTCCTCGAGCCAACCTCTGCACACCTGGCCGGCCCTTGGCCCTGGGACTCTGGCCTACTTTAGTCCACACACATCTCACTGTGCACTCAGGACTAGAACCCTCCTGGTTCTCCTGCGATGGTGTTAATTACACAGGTCTCATCTCCCCTCTGCTGTTAGAAGCACTCTGCTCTGGGTGAGAAGTCACGTGCCCATCGTGGCTATAAATGACCTGATGTCTACTCACACAGAAGGCAGCGATTACCTGCCACACTGAGGTTCAAAGAAGTGACACGTCTGGCAAGTCATTAAATAGCAAAGCCAGATTGACTTCCAGCTGAGTGCCACACCCGGGCCCACGCTGCTTCCAGGACAGCAGTGACACCTGCTCCCAGGAGGCCTGTGACACACAGAGCCTTACCCAGCCCTGCTCTCACGTGCACAGAAGCTCCAGGACACTCACTGTCTACAGTACTTCACTGCCTATGGCACAGCACTGCCCTGCACAGAAGGAAGCCCGGAATCAAAGCCCACTAAAGCCCTGGAAGCTCCAGTCACACAGAGTGATTGGGGCGGGTGGGAGTGGGGGGAGCACAGGAGAGTGGGGGAAAGGCAAGTTTGGCTGATGGGGCTACTGAGGAGCTTGCTGGACCTGGAGGACGTGCCCATCCCAGTGTTTTTCCCACCTCATTTCCACAGGTTGTAAACCTTGAGGTTTTCCTGGGCCACGAGAAAGGCGGGAGGGACAGGAGAGGTAAAGGAATACCCTTGGATTTAGAGAAAACGCCACAGAGAGAAGGGTGGGGCAAAGCTCTGCAGTCCAGGCTTATTTGGCTTTTCTCTGTCCTGGATGCCCCACCTCTAGTGGCATGGTCTTGGAGCGTCACTTCCTTGTAAATCTGGCTCATTTCTCCCTTATAAGTCTTTGCAACTGAGGCTGGAGGGTGCACAGACCTGGCCTGGTTCCTGCCCATAGTCACCTGTGACAGCCATCACTGGCCCCAGGCACCAGCAGAAAAATGGAACAGCAGCTGCTGCTTCCTGAGTGCTCTGCACTGCTGTGTCAGTGAAGCCTGACTGCAATGCAACAGGGGCACCCTTATCACCCCTCAGGAGAAACCCTGAGGCACAGAGAGGTTAAGTCATCTGCCCAAGGTCACATAGCTGAGATTCTAACCCAGGCATTTGGGCTCCAGAGTCTCTGGACTTCACCTGACACTTTAATTAATGTGCAAATGTCTCTTTTGAGGCAACTCAGAAGTCTGCTTACTCATCTCTCTGTGTCTACCCACACTCTCACTCTTCCATCTATGTATCCATCGACCTATGTACTGTTGACCTGTCTGCCTGCCTGTCTATCCACTTATGTTCCTCACTACAGGAATGGAAGGGACAAACTCAGAGTGAAGAGGAACCCGACCACCTACATGGACTCGACGTTGCCATTTCCCAACCGCATCCTCTGGGCCCACCCAGGAGGGCGCCTTCTCTCCGAGAACTCCTGCACAGTCTTCCCTAAGGCTGTGCATAGAAGGAGGACATTCCCTGGCCGTACAGGGTGCTTGGTTTTGAGGTATGGGAGGCCTGAGTGTGCGGGAACTGATGCCTTCAGGAGCAGAGGGTCCCCAGCAAGGCCTGGCCCCAGCTGCCCCTGGAGTCACTGCTCCCCACCTGTCTTTCACGACTTCCCTTCTTTCCCTGGCCCATTCCTTCTCCTTCAGTGATTCATGGCATCAGCCGCCACGGGCTGTCCCTGCATCCAAATCCTTGTCTTAACATCTCAGGGGTCCCTATTCCACCATTCCTGGGCCAGTTTCCTCCCAAACAACTCAGAGTGATTAAACAAGAAGGAACCAACTGGGTAATTCTGGAATGGGCACCCACACCAGAGCTGCCCCTGGTGTGGGCGTGGCCTCCTCCTGCCTCCTCCCGCTATGCCATCACCCTGACCACTGCTTACCCAGAATGGGCCTAGTCCTCTCTCAGCATCTGCCTGGTCCCCAGTCTGGCAGGCACTCAGTAATCAGAGTAACTGGAGACCAGAGTCCTCAGTTACCCACAGCACATCGACAGTCTCTCAGGCTGACACCTACTGCAGTGAGGGTGATGCCTGGCTCTGCAGCACTTAATCCCGGGGTTAGCCTCTGGGGTTGGGAATCCTGGATGCTCCATCCACCAGCTCTAGGACCTTGGCCAAGCTGTCAGCCTCTCTGTGCCTCAGTTTCCTCGTCTGGGGATAGTCATGATACTCACAGTCCATAAGGATTTTCTGAGACTGCATTAAACAATGCAATGAAGCACCCAGTGCCCTGGCCAGGTGCACACGCAGGTGGCTGTCACAGCCCTGGCCCAGGTGCACGCGCAGGTGGCTGTCAGTGCTCTGGCCAGGTGCACGCACAGGTGGCTGTCAGTGCCCTGGCCAGGTGCACGCGCAGGTGGCTGTCTCAGCCCTGGCCAGGTGCACGCGCAGGTGGCTGTCACAGCCCTGGCCAGGTACACGCGCAGGTGGCTGTCACAGCCCTGGCCCAGGTGCACA
>NW_003853947.1:0-488 GCF_000181295.1 Otolemur garnettii
TGGGAGCGCTAACCTTTTGTCTTTTCTCCGCCCTTCCTCGCCGCTGCACTTGCAGGATCGCACCCCCAGCGCCTCTCCGGACCTGGGCAAGCACTCGCCTCTAGCGCTGCTGGCCGCCACCTGTAGCCGAATCGGCCAGCCGGGTGCGGCGGCGCCCCCGGACTTCCTGCAGGTGCCCTACGACCCAGCGCTGGGCTCGCCCTCCAGGCTTTTCCACCCCTGGACTGCAGACATGCCGGCGCACTCACCGGGCGCGCTGCCGCCCCCGCACCCCAGCCTGGGGTTGACGCCGCAGAAAACACACCTGCAGCCGTCTTTCGGGGCTGCGCACGAGCTACCGCTCACACCCCCCGCTGACCCCTCTTACCCCTACGAGTTCTCTCCAGTCAAGATGCTGCCCTCGAGCATGGCGGCTCTACCCGCTAGCTGCGCGCCCGCCTACGTGCCCTACGCCGCACAGGCCGCGCTGCCACCGGGCTACTCCAACC
>NW_003853947.1:1695-2047 GCF_000181295.1 Otolemur garnettii
GCAGTTGCAGCGTGAAAATAAATACGTTAACTCCGGGTCCCCTCGGAAAGACCCCGCTGAGCCGGTCTCATTTGATCTTTTCTTCTGCGAGGCTTTGCTAAGAGGTCAGGTCTCACCGGGAATTTGATGGTTCCCACAGGCCGCCTTGTCGGAGGCTTCTTTGGTTTGGAAAGTCCCGGGCCAATGGGTTGGGTGCACGGTTGGAAGAGGGAAGACAACATCAGTTTTGTGGCAGAGAGGCTAGGAAGAGATTTTCCAATCACAGCTTGAGTTTCTCGTGCGGCCTTAGACCTTAACCCAAGAATGTCCGGTTACAAATTCGATACCAGCGGCGTGTACTTTCTGTTTTATC
>NW_003853947.1:3904-4392 GCF_000181295.1 Otolemur garnettii
AGTTTAGAAAGGTATTTCATGTTTATACTCCAAAATAAGCTGAGAAATGCTCAGAAATGCAAGTTTTACAATGCAGATATGTATTAGCATTTACAAGCTGTTAAAATGTGAGCTGCTGCTGTGTGCTTTATTTGTTTCATTAAACTGCAACCAGAGTACCACTTAGGATTTCAAAAATTACTTTGACATACATCAATATGCAAAAATTAACACGCATAAATTAAGCACATTCTTGTAACAGAAAATGGAATGAAATTTAAATGAAAAGACGTTTAGAAGCAAATTACTTATAAATGTAAACTAAAATTTATTTTCACTCGGAGTTTTGCCAACATCAAAAAAGCAAGTTTAATCCACCAGCCTCTTATATAGGAGTTCACTTACAGACCCCAGCACTCAATTCAATTGATTGTTTTAAAAACTAATTGAAGACAATATATTAATGATTGCCTCAACTATCAGGAGACATTATAGACTTTTTTTTTTTT
>NW_003853948.1:0-1179 GCF_000181295.1 Otolemur garnettii
ATGTGAATCTTAAAAGGTGGGCATTTTCAAAGAGAATTGATAATTTCCGCAAATGAAGTGATTTATTATCTTTAAAGATATTTAATTCATACTCTTCATTACTTAAATGCCAAAAAATTAAGAGTAAAATTAATAACAATTTTAACTACAGAGACAGAAAATCCTTATAAGACATTAAAACTACAGAAGAAGGATTCAGTATAAGTTTTGAATTTTATCTAAATAACAAAGGCTAGTAAATTTAGTCATAACTATTAATCACACCCTTTTGGTGAATTTTCAAAATAAGCACATAATATATGTAGTTCCATTACTTTAAGAGTTTAGTTTTAGGTAATCCTTATATTAGTGTAATTGAAATATGAAGTGTAAACAAACTTTTTTTTTATAGCAACAGTAATATACTTTTCAAATTCCTTAGTTCTCACATATTTATATATTTAATTCTTTTATAATATAAAGTTTAAGCCACAAAAATTGCTGAGATTAAATTATAATCAGTTCTGTACACAAAGTTTTAATATAATTTCTATTCAAAACAGAACTCAATTATTAGTTGAAATTATACTGTGGCCAGTTAAATAGTTCGCTACATATCAGGAAAAGTATGTTATCACAGAAGCTGAAAACTGACACACAAAATGGTTTTTTTCAGATAATAATATAATCACATTCTAGAGTTTCCATTGTTTTAAAAAATATAAAACACTTTAATCTCTTAAAATACAGCTGTTTACCAAGAAAGCTTTACATAGCGTTAGGTGGATTACGTAAATATAAATCTCTTATATACAGTCATCCAACATTAATCCCTAATTCTGGGGTCTTAAAACACCCAGGAACTTACCTCACTGAATGTTCAGTCTAACACACTGAAAACACACCTAAACTAAGTTAGCAAACTTTCCAGAACCTGTGACTGACGTGGTGGCAGAGAAGAATCAGCACCCCATGGGAACAGATACCAGGAAAGTCTACATTTGTCTAGGAACAGAGGAGGAACTTCCTGAAGAAGTGAGATTTAAGCTAAGGCCTGGAGGAAAAGTAGAGTACTAATAGAAAGAACATTTTGTTTTGTTTTATTTTATTTTATTAGAGATGGGTATTGCGCTCTGTCACCTAGGTTGGAGTATAGGGGTGTCATCATAGCTCACAGCAACATTGAACTCCTGGGCTTAG
>NW_003853948.1:3103-4391 GCF_000181295.1 Otolemur garnettii
GCTTGTCCTATAGAATACCTCACAATGTGAATTTGACCACAATTCTTAGTAACCCATACATTAGCTTAATCACAATCGCTCTTCTCAGATAACTTTTTAACCTTGTGGTTTTAGGCATTTCAAGTGATCCCTAGCACTTTAAGACCCATAGGATAATTAACCTATACCAATTATAAATACTTAATAAGAAAGATAACAGAAGATCAATTAGAGGACAAAAAAATGCTATCATAAGGTTCACAGAAAAAAAAATGCATGGCCCACTTATTTCTAAAAACCTTTGGCAAATATAATTCTAAGAAAACCAAAGTAAGCACGGTGGGCTTTAGCATTTGGTGCAAATATTTCTGCCTGAAGTGCAGGTATGGTCTGGTTGGTCTTCAAGCAAGGCTGAGCCATCTGAGCTGATAGCCAGGGAGCAGCACAGGTGGCCTTCTGGTGCTGTCCAGAGATGTTCTAAGCAGATCTCCTGCTCTGGGCTTGCCTTTCCGCTTCTCTGTTTTATAAGCTGCACAAGTCCTTCGCTCAACATGACTCATCTAAGTTCTCATTTCAGAAACTCAGCATGGCTTCCAAGAGTCAGGGTGTGCATGGCCTCCTTGGACACCTTCCTCAGGCACACAGAGAACTTGCCCTCACATGCACTGTGGCTCGGGTCCACACAAGCAGGCCAAGGCCATATCCACCCCTGCTTCACCCCAAAAGCAAGGTTGGCATCTTTTGAGTCATGACTTATGGGGAGATTTAACTTTATTTCACCCCAACCCTAGAAAAGATGTAACACAAATAGGATTAATTTATCATAAAACAAAAGCATAGAAACTAGAAAAGGCACATCTTTGAAAGCACTCAGAGGAATTCAGCACCAGACTTGATATAGGAAACAGGGAGATAGCCATTGGGCAAATAAAAAGTAAACTATTCATTTATGGAGAAAGATTAAAGGAAGATGATTTTTTCGATTAAATCTGCATAAAAAGGACTGAGACTGAGTTTTTAACCTAAAAGTTATATATTCGATACAATACTCACACCCAAGTGGAGACTAGGTGATGTACTATGGCCATTTTAAGCAGACAGTACCCCTTTTAGTGAGCTTTCATGCTGTGTTTCTGGCACTGGAAGCAATGAGACTCTATTGCAAAGCACAGACGTCTTTGTGTCCTATATGAACACCCCTAAGGGCTCCTGCCAGCCCCAACACCACAGACAACCCACAGGGTCCTGGTCAACCAGTTTGAAAGGCAGACCAATGCCAGACTCACCAAAAAAAAAAAAAAAAAAAAAA
>NW_003853949.1:0-771 GCF_000181295.1 Otolemur garnettii
GACGTCCACGGGTACAGGACCTTGGTTTCCCTCCCTGCAGCTGCCCTTCCATGTCGTTGTTGTGGGCAGCGTGAGTGGGCAGCGTGAGTGGGTGGCTAATGCCGGGAATAAACTCAAGGAGGAAAAGAAGAGTGTTGCTCTATTGTGCTGGGACTCAAGGGTCTGCAACATCTCAGCAGTGCCGGTGCAACTAACAAACGGACAAATCACAAACAAAAGTAAAGGAATGTTCCAGTGGGCAGAGAACCCAGCCAGCGTGACAGGTGCAGAAAGGCACATAGAGAACTGAAGCATTTTGGAGCAGAGAGAGAAAAAGTGGAGCGTTGGAAAGGCCAGCACCATAAGGCATTCGTCCTGGTCAAATTTTCAACTAGAAGAAATAATAGTCTCTAGGGTGAAAACATTTAACTCTTGCTTGGGATTTGGAAAAGTAAAGATGGGAAGAAATGATGAGAGTAGAGCCAAGGTGATAAAAACTTAGGACGGGAAGCTAGTCCTGGACCAGAACTGAAGCTTCTAGCTAAGTCATTTTGACTGAACACTACGACCTTTTGGTGATTCCTGACTCCATGAATCAACAGTGACCATCCCGTTATATGTATTAATTAACTCCTTCAATCTTTGTGAGTCAATTAACCTTTTTTTATAGGAAAAATTATATAAATAACTTGACCATGGCTTCACAGATGATAACCAGAGGGGCCAGAGCACTGGGGGATAAATAATCAGAGCAGAGGGATGGCAGGAGGAAGACAGCCAATCTGCCGATAC
>NW_003853949.1:3542-4391 GCF_000181295.1 Otolemur garnettii
GCTGGTGCAGCAGCTGCCGTGAAGCTGTTTGCTTCTTGCTAAAAGCTCACACCAGGGGAAAAACCCAGCCGCTCCACACTGGCTGCTGCTGCCTCATGATTTATTCTAGAAATAAATAGATTTTCTCATAAGAGAGATCAGCTGAACTTCCATAACAAATATCAATCAAAGAATAGAAGATTGAGGAGGCAAGATTCTATGTGGGTGTAAGTGGCCCTCCAGGGGGACAGGGCTTGGGTATGTGGAGTGGACTGCGCCGGGAGTTACCTTAGTAGTTTCTTCTCCGCAAGTTCACTTACCACGTGACAGTCAATGTTGTCTTTCCTCCTGTCATTTTAGGGGAGGGGCTCTGCGTGGGATGGTGGGGGGGATTGTAGTGCAAGAATTAGGCTGACAGCTCCCTCTGTGCTACTTCCTCGCCTTCTGGGGAAGGATGGTCTCCCTGCAGGAGCAATACCTGTACTTCATCTACTCTTATGTGACAGCTCCTTTACGGGAGAAAATAAGGGTCAAACCTTCTGAGTGTCTCCAGACAGATAGTGCGGTCCTCAAAATTTGGACAATTTTCAGAGCATTAGTGTAGATCTTGGACAATTTTCAGAGCGTTAGTGTAGATGGTTTAGAATCACCCTTGGGCGTGCAGATAAATGTTTAACAACTGACCCGAGGAACCTTGCTTTACAGCGTTTACTGATTTCTCTGAAGTAAATATTCCCACCGCAGCTGACTTCAAGCTACCAGTGTGAGGTAACCCAACTCAGAACTGGGCAGAAAAGGGCACCAGCGGCTTTAACAAGCCCTGGGAGCCACAGCAGCGCCCCCTGGCCGGAGCTTTCTCGAGGGCAGTCC
>NW_003853950.1:0-4391 GCF_000181295.1 Otolemur garnettii
GTGCTCTGGCTCAGGCTGGTCTGGAGCCTGTGAGCTCAGGCAATCCACCTGCCTTGGCCTCTCAGAGTGCTAGGATTACAGGCATGAGCCACTGCACCCAGCCTATTCTTAAGTCTATTATACATGGATTTTCAAAAAATATACATATATACTGAGATCAAACTAATATTCTAAACATCCACATAGGACATTTGGTGAAAAAAAAATATTTCAGTGGTGATAAGACCAGGAAATAATAGCTATCGGATATTGTTTTTTAAAAAGCAAATGTGAATGGAGTACAATTATTTACTGAAAAATAAATATTGACAGTAATACCAGTGACACAAGAAAGTGTATGGTAATAGTTTTCTCCAACAAAATATATCAAGTAATCCAAGGCAAAAACCATTCTGTATCAACTTTCCCTAGTGAAAGATCCCCATGGCTGACTGAAGAACATTTAACATTAACACATGAACTTTCTAGACTGGGGCCTTTGGTTCTCTCCTCAACTAGGTTGAGGCCCAAACTAAGAGACACCGCCCCGTAGGACTCCTCCCACTCTGAGAAGAGCACCACTCCCCCACAACCAACACACACCCTGCAACACCCTGTCCTCTGGGTGAAATTTTAGCAGAACACTTTCATTTTAGCAGAAACCTGATCAACATCTCCGTGAAACCCAATCATCACCTCCGTAAAACCCAATCACCATCTCCTTGATTGATTAAGTAACAGGACTCATGAGACCACGTCCAACCCAGACACCCATGAGACTCCGCGCCTTCCTATAAAAAGGCGCTGGAGCTGAAGCTCCCAGCAGACGGTCTCTGTGGCCCAGAGCAGGCCTTAGTCATCCTGAGGTCTCCGGGACCTGGGCTGTGTCTGCATTGCCGCACTGGGAACCCCAAGACCTCTTCACAGAGCATTCAGCTGCTGCCGCCTAAGCCTCAAAGATCCCAGGGACTTGGCCAGAGAGAATCACTCTGAGAAAACCAAGGAGGTAAGTCGGGATTAGAACAAATTTAGCCTTGTGCGATGGGAAATGTGTGTCCTGGCAGAGGGAGGTGCAAGAAGGCCCATCTTTGCTGGGGAGCCTGCTGACGTTTCATCCCACAGACCCGTGTCTCCTTCTCCCCAGGGCTCCCCTTCCACTCTTATCTCTGCAGTTGAGCAGGTCTAGAAGGTTCCTCCCAGCACCCCATCCCTAGGAGAAGGCTCTGTCCCAATCGCTTCCCCTCTGCCCTCCTCCGTGGAGCCGAGCCTGGGAGCTGAGGCCCCCTCCTCCACGCACCTACTGGAGCTGTGGACCAGGCCACAGTGGGATCAGTGTGCCCCCTATTCTATCCTGCCGGTGGGTCCTGCGAATTTTACCCCATGGGGCCCAGGTGAAGGCCACCGGAAGCCCTACCTGGACACACTCTGCAGAGAAGTCACCAGCCAAAGGGAACTGAATTTTGCTTTTTTGACAGCTATAGCCAGATTGAATCCCCAAAGCATAAGCAATTTATGCTGCTCTGGCAACAAATCAGGGTGTATTTGAAATGGTGGTATGAGGCTTTCTTCTCTCTTTTAAATTTTAAAACACTTTTATCTCCTTTGGCTTTTTAACATTTTAATTTTTTTTTTCAATTTTGGATTAATAGGTGGATATAATTCTCTTCCATTGTTTGTATTTGTTAGATAAGGTCCAAGTTCTTTATCAAATTAATTGTTAGACTCAAAGTTCTGTTTTTCTGAAAAATTTTTAAATATTGAGTGAAGGAGAACATTTTTACATTTTTACATCAAGGCCAATATCAGCCTCTTTTGTGAGTTGCCTGTGGCTGCTCTTGGCCCATGTTTGTGGACCCATTCCTTATTTACCTGCTGGGGACCAGTGAGCACTTTTCCTGTAGTAGATATTATTACCGGTAGCTCTCGTCTGCCATATGTTTGAAATATCCCCTCTCATTGTGTGATTTGTCTTTTGATTTTGAACATGATAATTTTGTCCATTTATCACTGAATTTTTAAACAGTCAATTTTGTCTGTTTGAACAAGGTGTCTTACACAAATGGCCTTCATCCTATTAAGTGAGCATGTGTCTGGGTATTTTTGCATCTTAATTCTACAGAGAATGATCTGAACTTGTTAGGGGAACAAAATCTTTGGCTGCAAGTTCAAAAATACAGTAAGTACAAAAATATATATTTTCCTGGAACTGAACCTATTTTCTACTTTTGGGCTCCGGGGAAGAGGGATTCCTCCTTAGTATCAGGTGAGCTCAGGCAGGTGGGTCCTTCTCAGTGAAGTCTGGGTTTCCTCTTGCACCTTTATCCAGGAATTGTGCCTACCGTCTTGGGGGGTCCCTTTGCCTCAAGTGTCTGGGAGGTCCCCACCTGTCCTGCTGGCCTCTCAGCTGGGCCCTCCTCCCACTAGTCCTCAGCTCCTGTCCCCGCTGGCATCAATTAAACACCAATCTCCTCTCTGATCCCTGGCTGTGACGTCCTTTAGGTTCCCAGAGGACACCACCAGCCTCTCCTCTGCCCTACATCCCCCCAACCCATTCCTTAGATCTTATCACCCTTCAGCTCAGAGCATCAGGTCCCAAGTGACCAATGCCAGGACACCCAGTGAACCCTGGCCCTACCTCCCCCAAACCTATCCTCTGGCCTGTGTCTCGGGGGAGGAGGAGGAAGGCTGCGGCCAGATCTCCTGTTTCCCAGTGACTCTATTTTCTCCCTGGGTGGAAGAGAGAAGAGATACAGTTGCCACGCTCAAACCAGCCAGACCCAACTCCCAGGGAAGCCGGGGCATCTACCTGGCACCCTCCCTCACCTCCCTGGCTCCACCTTCCCTTTTCTCTTCAGCTCGGTTCTATGCTCACCCGTAGTCCACCCTCTGACTTAGAGGATTCTGCATCCAAAGCCAGTCCACCAGCTTCTCGAAAGCCCTCACTGTGCTCAAACAATGACCTTTGACCAGACAAAGCCCTCACTGTGCTCAGACAACTTACAGGCACCTTCATGACCTGGCTCGGCTTGTCTGTCCCAGCAGGCCCCTCCCTGCCCCACTCTCATACTCTGAAAGTTTTCTCCATGGTCCTCATCTGCTCTGACCTCTGCTCACCTCTTGGCTCCAATACGAACTATCCCACTTAGGCTGTGCTGAAAGGGTGCTGGGGACACCTGGATGGTTCCCTTCTCAGGGGGTCACCTGTTCACATGGCTGGTGGTTGTGGTGTGTTGTCACCAACTGTGCTCCCACCCACTGTGTTCTGTGCTGCTCCCCTGTCCCTCAGCACTCACCACACTAGCCTCTGCCCCTTGATGCTGAGGTGGCGGGTGACCTCTCCTGGCCAGATGCCCCCTCAGACCTCTCCACTTTATACCACTCCTTGTCGTGTAAGCTGTGCTACTGAGACAGTCAGAGCATCTGCCAGCCAACAGTTCTTGTTCAGAACATTTCCATTTCATGGAACTTCTTCTGGGCGACACTTGTTACAGGGACACACCTGGTACTACCTGGCCTGGGACCCCCATTCCCTTTGTATATCTTTTAACTGTGTCTTCACAGTGGCAATGTGGCTGCTGAGCACAGCACTCACAACATTCCAGCAGGATGCTGGCTGTGACTCATGTTCACAGAAGCTGCACCCTTAGGAAGAAATTGTCTCTGGAAGGTCCTGAGAAAGAGTGTCCATCAGGCATGAAAGGATCCGGGAGCTCTCTGTGGTCTCTAGCAGGCCCCTGAGTTTGGGTAGTGCTCTGTATTTCTGACCTTGACATTCCTTTATCAATCGGGGGTTGGGGGTGCTTTACTTTGTCTTTTGATTCTTTTCACCCCTCACCCCTCAGCAGGGTCCAAGGAGCTTGGCCATTAGTCTTCTCTTGTCCTTGAGCTCTGTGACTTGCACAGAGAGAGGCCATGAGGAAGTGTTCAGAACTTTTGTTCTGATGTCCCAACAAAATGCCTGTTGCAGCCGCCACACGCCTTCTGCTGCAAGGGTCACTCGTAGCCCTCCCTACAATGCCCCCTCCTCATCCTCCCCTGAGATGCCGTGAACTTGGCTCAAACATCACCTCACCCCTGCCTGTTCCCCCAGCCCCCTCCTAAACCACCTGGTCTGTCTGCCCTTCTGACCACCTGTCTGCTCACCCCACAGATACCAGGAGCCACCAGAGGGTGCTGTCTGGCATCAGCCTGATGAGGGAACACACCTGCTGGGCGTATCCAGGCTTTGAAGAGCAGCTTTCCTTTGGGATGGACACAAGTGCGTTCAAGAAAGAAGCAGAGCAGAAGGTCCAGTGTGCATTCTAGACCTCCAAGGAAGCCCCCGTGACTCCAGCTTCCTCAGCCCTCCGGCCCATCGTGGAAGCTCCCTGTGTCGTCCCCTCCTGCATGGAGCTTTCACGGCTAGCTTCCCT
>NW_003853951.1:0-4389 GCF_000181295.1 Otolemur garnettii
AGGGAAGCTAGCCGTGAAAGCTCCATGCAGGAGGGGACGACACAGGGAGCTTCCACGATGGGCCGGAGGGCTGAGGAAGCTGGAGTCACGGGGGCTTCCTTGGAGGTCTAGAATGCACACTGGACCTTCTGCTCTGCTTCTTTCTTGAACGCACTTGTGTCCATCCCAAAGGAAAGCTGCTCTTCAAAGCCTGGATACGCCCAGCAGGTGTGTTCCCTCATCAGGCTGATGCCAGACAGCACCCTCTGGTGGCTCCTGGTATCTGTGGGGTGAGCAGACAGGTGGTCAGAAGGGCAGACAGACCAGGTGGTTTAGGAGGGGGCTGGGGGAACAGGCAGGGGTGAGGTGATGTTTGAGCCAAGTTCACGGCATCTCAGGGGAGGATGAGGAGGGGGCATTGTAGGGAGGGCTACGAGTGACCCTTGCAGCAGAAGGCGTGTGGCGGCTGCAACAGGCATTTTGTTGGGACATCAGAACAAAAGTTCTGAACACTTCCTCATGGCCTCTCTCTGTGCAAGTCACAGAGCTCAAGGACAAGAGAAGACTAATGGCCAAGCTCCTTGGACCCTGCTGAGGGGTGAGGGGTGAAAAGAATCAAAAGACAAAGTAAAGCACCCCCAACCCCCGATTGATAAAGGAATGTCAAGGTCAGAAATACAGAGCACTACCCAAACTCAGGGGCCCGCTAGAGACCACAGAGAGCTCCCGGATCCTTTCATGCCTGATGGACACTCTTTCTCAGGACCTTCCAGAGACAATTTCTTCCTAAGGGTGCAGCTTCTGTGAACATGAGTCACAGCCAGCATCCTGCTGGAATGTTGTGAGTGATGTGCTCAGCAGCCACATTGCCACTGTGAAGACACAGTTAAAAGATATACAAAGGGAATGGGGGTCCCAGGCCAGGTAGTACCAGGTGTGTCCCTGTAACAAGTGTCGCCCAGAAGAAGTTCCATGAAATGGAAATGTTCTGAACAAGAACTGTTGGCTGGCAGATGCTCTGACTGTCTCAGTAGCACAGCTTACACGACAAGGAGTGGTATAAAGTGGAGAGGTCTGAGGGGGCATCTGGCCAGGAGAGGTCACCCGCCACCTCAGCATCAAGGGGCAGAGGCTAGTGTGGTGAGTGCTGAGGGACAGGGGAGCAGCACAGAACACAGTGGGTGGGAGCACAGTTGGTGACAACACACCACAACCACCAGCCATGTGAACAGGTGACCCCCTGAGAAGGGAACCATCCAGGTGTCCCCAGCACCCTTTCAGCACAGCCTAAGTGGGATAGTTCGTATTGGAGCCAAGAGGTGAGCAGAGGTCAGAGCAGATGAGGACCATGGAGAAAACTTTCAGAGTATGAGAGTGGGGCAGGGAGGGGCCTGCTGGGACAGACAAGCCGAGCCAGGTCATGAAGGTGCCTGTAAGTTGTCTGAGCACAGTGAGGGCTTTGTCTGGTCAAAGGTCATTGTTTGAGCACAGTGACGGCTTTCGAGAAGCTGGTGGACTGACTTTGGATGCAGAATCCTCTAAGTCAGAGGGTGGACTACGGGTGAGCATAGAACCGAGCTGAAGAGAAAAGGGAAGGTGGAGCCAGGGAGGTGAGGGAGGGTGCCAGGTAGATGCCCCGGCTTCCCTGGGAGTTGGGTCTGGCTGGTTTGAGCGTGGCAACTGTATCTCTTCTCTCTTCCACCCAGGGAGAAAATAGAGTCACTGGGAAACAGGAGATCTGGCCGCAGCCTTCCTCCTCCTCCCCCGAGACACAGGCCAGAGGATAGGTTTGGGGGAGGTAGGGCCAGGGTTCACTGGGTGTCCTGGCATTGGTCACTTGGGACCTGATGCTCTGAGCTGAAGGGTGATAAGATCTAAGGAATGGGTTGGGGGGATGTAGGGCAGAGGAGAGGCTGGTGGTGTCCTCTGGGAACCTAAAGGACGTCACAGCCAGGGATCAGAGAGGAGATTGGTGTTTAATTGATGCCAGCGGGGACAGGAGCTGAGGACTAGTGGGAGGAGGGCCCAGCTGAGAGGCCAGCAGGACAGGTGGGGACCTCCCAGACACTTGAGGCAAAGGGACCCCCCAAGACGGTAGGCACAATTCCTGGATAAAGGTGCAAGAGGAAACCCAGACTTCACTGAGAAGGACCCACCTGCCTGAGCTCACCTGATACTAAGGAGGAATCCCTCTTCCCCGGAGCCCAAAAGTAGAAAATAGGTTCAGTTCCAGGAAAATATATATTTTTGTACTTACTGTATTTTTGAACTTGCAGCCAAAGATTTTGTTCCCCTAACAAGTTCAGATCATTCTCTGTAGAATTAAGATGCAAAAATACCCAGACACATGCTCACTTAATAGGATGAAGGCCATTTGTGTAAGACACCTTGTTCAAACAGACAAAATTGACTGTTTAAAAATTCAGTGATAAATGGACAAAATTATCATGTTCAAAATCAAAAGACAAATCACACAATGAGAGGGGATATTTCAAACATATGGCAGACGAGAGCTACCGGTAATAATATCTACTACAGGAAAAGTGCTCACTGGTCCCCAGCAGGTAAATAAGGAATGGGTCCACAAACATGGGCCAAGAGCAGCCACAGGCAACTCACAAAAGAGGCTGATATTGGCCTTGATGTAAAAATGTAAAAATGTTCTCCTTCACTCAATATTTAAAAATTTTTCAGAAAAACAGAACTTTGAGTCTAACAATTAATTTGATAAAGAACTTGGACCTTATCTAACAAATGCAAACAATGGAAGAGATTTATATCCACCTATTAATCCGAAATTGAAAAAAAATTAAAATGTTAAAAAGCCAAAAGAGATAAAAGTGTTTTAAAATTTAAAAGAGAGAAGAAAGCCTCATGCCACCATTTCAAATACACCCTGATTTGTTGCCAGAGCAGCATAAATTGCTTATGCTTTGGGGATTCAATCTGGCTATAGCTGTCAAAAAAGCAAAATTCAGTTCCCTTTGGCTGGTGACTTCTCTGCAGAGTGTGTCCAGGTAGGGCTTCCGGTGGCCTTCACCTGGGCCCCATGGGGTAAAATTCGCAGGACCCACCGGCAGGATAGAATAGGGGGCACACTGATCCCACTGTGGCCTGGTCCACAGCTCCAGTAGGTGCGTGGAGGAGGGGGCCTCAGCTCCCAGGCTCGGCTCCACGGAGGAGGGCAGAGGGGAAGCGATTGGGACAGAGCCTTCTCCTAGGGATGGGGTGCTGGGAGGAACCTTCTAGACCTGCTCAACTGCAGAGATAAGAGTGGAAGGGGAGCCCTGGGGAGAAGGAGACACGGGTCTGTGGGATGAAACGTCAGCAGGCTCCCCAGCAAAGATGGGCCTTCTTGCACCTCCCTCTGCCAGGACACACATTTCCCATCGCACAAGGCTAAATTTGTTCTAATCCCGACTTACCTCCTTGGTTTTCTCAGAGTGATTCTCTCTGGCCAAGTCCCTGGGATCTTTGAGGCTTAGGCGGCAGCAGCTGAATGCTCTGTGAAGAGGTCTTGGGGTTCCCAATGCGGCAATGCAGACACAGCCCAGGTCCCGGAGACCTCAGGATGACTAAGGCCTGCTCTGGGCCACAGAGACCGTCTGCTGGGAGCTTCAGCTCCAGCGCCTTTTTATAGGAAGGCGCGGAGTCTCATGGGTGTCTGGGTTGGACGTGGTCTCATGAGTCCTGTGACTTAATCAATCAAGGAGATGGTGATTGGGTTTTACGGAGGTGATGATTGGGTTTCACGGAGATGTTGATCAGGTTTCTGCTAAAATGAAAGTGTTCTGCTAAAATTTCACCCAGAGGACAGGGTGTTGCAGGGTGTGTGTTGGTTGTGGGGGAGTGGTGCTCTTCTCAGAGTGGGAGGAGTCCTACAGGGCGGTGTCTCTTAGTTTGGGCCTCAACCTAGTTGAGGAGAGAACCAAAGGCCCCACTCTAGAAAGTTCATGTGTTAATGTTAAATGTTCTTCAGTCAGCCATGGGGATCTTTCACTAGGGAAAGTTGATACAGAATGGTTTTTGCCTTGGATTACTTGATATATTTTGTTGGAGAAAACTATTACCATACACTTTCTTGTGTCACTGGTATTACTGTCAATATTTATTTTTCAGTAAATAATTGTACTCCATTCACATTTGCTTTTTAAAAAACAATATCCGATAGCTATTATTTCCTGGTCTTATCACCACTGAAATATTTTTTTTTCACCAAATGTCCTATGTGGATGTTTAGAATATTAGTTTGATCTCAGTATATATGTATATTTTTTGAAAATCCATGTATAATAGACTTAAGAATAGGCTGGGTGCAGTGGCTCATGCCTGTAATCCTAGCACTCTGAGAGGCCAAGGCAGGTGGATTGCCTGAGCTCACAGGCTCCAGACCAGCCTGAGCCAGAGCAC
>NW_003853952.1:0-469 GCF_000181295.1 Otolemur garnettii
AAAAAAAAAAAAAAAAAAAAGAATTTTCAGAGTTGAAATTATAAAGTTGATGCTAAAGGAAATCTACTTTTGGATAAGATTTTCTTAAAATTCTATGAAAAATATTTTTATTCTAAAAACAGTGACAGAAAGGAATACTGAATTCTTCTAAAACCATTAGTTTTAGTTATATTATAATCATTTGTTGAGTACTTTGGGTAGAAAAAATGTTGAAATACACATTAGGTTGACCATTATTTATAATTTTAAAAAAACCAGTGCTTTTTCATTCATTTAAATCTTATAAAAATGCTCCATTGACATGCACACTTATATCATAGTCTAGTATTTTAAATATATTTGGAAACATTTTTCTTAACTTACAAAACTGAAAGTCCAGACCAAGGCTTGTAATAATACCACTGTATCCAAATGAAATTAGTGTTTGTGGTTTTAATAGTTTAATAGTTTATATGCTAGCAGGTGGAAA
>NW_003853952.1:1550-2244 GCF_000181295.1 Otolemur garnettii
GAGTTCACAGCAGGTATCTGGCCATGGGTTGCTATGGGTCAGCAGGACTTGCAGATGAGAACAGCTGGATGTAGAGGCAGGATGGATGTAGAGTTGGGATGAAGATTGAAAACAGACTGACACCTGCCAGCACCTGTGTGTCTCTTTCATCACCTGTGACCACAGTGACCTTCAGAGCATAATGGCTTCAGGTTTACTTCACTTTCTGAATCTGGTGCAAGTTTCTCCAACCTAACTCAGAATCAAATGAGGGATGGGATTTTAAAATGTAGCTACAGCTTAGCCAGACTGATATACAACAGAACCACTTTCTCTTTGCTTTACCATCTTCTCAAGTAGTCATCACATCCTGCATCTTATTACCTCTAGATTATGACCCCTCTGTGCTATTGACCTTCCTTGGCTCAAGCATTTATGCATTTTCTGCCTTCATTGCTGTGTGCTATGGTTTGGATATGGTTTATCCCCACCAAACTCATGTAATATTTGATCTCCCTTGTGTCAGTATTGGGAGGTGGGGTCTAGTGGGAGGTGGGGTCTAGTAGGAGGTGTTTGGGTTTTGGGGGCAGATCCCTCATAAATGGCGTGCTCTTCTCCTGGTGGCAGTGAGTGAATTCTCACACTCCAGTGACTGGATTAGTTCTCAGGGGAATGGATTAGTTCCTGGATTAATGGGTCCTTATGAAGCCAGGAA
>NW_003853952.1:3780-4386 GCF_000181295.1 Otolemur garnettii
CTTCTGAAAACTCTCTCACAGACACACACAGAAACAATGTCTTACCAGCTATCTGGGCATCCCTTAACCCAGTCTAGTTGACAAATAAAATCAAGTATCTATGGACTAGTTCCCCTACTACACCATAAATGCTAGAACATATTTTCTTCGAGGGTAGGAACTCTTTTACTCATCTTTGTATTCTTAGCTCCACATGTGGCACAAAGTTCTTAATAATGTTTGTTAAGACGTTTAGAAAATGTTTATTGAATTAATGAGGGGTAATGAATCGTGAGGGAGCTAACAGGCATGGATACGCTTATTGAGAAATGTAAAGACAATGAATAATAGCAGGAATTTTAGAATTTGAAAATTGAGTGATTTAGTAGATTTTAAAGTAGAATTATTTTGTTAAGAATGGAAATTCTTTTAATAGAAAGAATGATTAAGGACATTTTTATCAAGCCATTATTTATTAGAATTTGATCAATATCTTTTAAGACTGCTTACAAAAATATTATTGAACAATCCATGTAAAGTTCTTTAAGAATATTCTGTTTGTAGCTTGGTGCCCGTATCTCAGTGAGTAGGCTGGTGGGTTTGAGCCTGGCCCGGGCCTGCTAAACA
>NW_003853953.1:0-4386 GCF_000181295.1 Otolemur garnettii
ACACCAGTCGCATATACCAAGGGTGGCAGGTTCGAACCCAGCCCCAGCTGAATTGCAACAAAAAAATAGCCAGGCGTTGTGGCGGGCACCTGTAGTCCCAGCTACTCCAGAGTCTGAGGCAAGAGAATCACCTAAGCCCAGGAGTTGGAGGTTGCTGTGAGATGCCACGGCACTCTACCGAGGGGGACAAAGTAAGACTCTGTCTCTAAAAAAAAACCTACAGTAAGTAACACAATATTAAAATGTTGAAATTGTTTAATATCCAAAAAAAAAAAATTATGCATTACCATCACTGCTTTTATTCTGCTTTCCATAGTAATACTTAAGATCAAACATTTAAAAAAAAATTTTTTTTTTTAAACAGAGTCCCACCATGTCACCCTCAGTAGAGTGCCATGGCATCACAGCTCACAGCAACCTCAAATTCTTGGGTGTGAGCAATTCTCTTGCCTCAGCCTCCCAAGTAGCTGGGACTACAGGTGTCCACCACAACACCCAGCTATTTTCTTGTTGCAGTTGTCATTGTTGTTTAGCTGGCCCGGGCTAGGTTCAACCCCACCAGCCTCGGTGCATGTGGCCGGCGCTGTAACCACTGTTCTATGGGTGCTGAGACCACACATTTAAAAAGGATTCCTATTTTTATGTGGTCTTGAACAAACTCATAGATGTCCATTAACTTCTATAACTTTTCCCCAAAACAGCCTAAATTTTGTACTTCAAATTGGGCTTTGGCAAGTGCATGTCTGTCTGATTCTATCAATTAGCTTGTAAAGGGGGCGTAAGGGACATAAGCCACTCTCCCTTAAGTAACAGGGAGAACCCTGAGGAGGATACTTCCTCCAGAAACTCCTACAGAATGGTGAACGCCATTGAGTAATTACATGGAATTTAATATCACAGCCATAAGCTTAAATTACACTTTATATAATAACTTCAAAAGACAGTGTCACTTCTCAAAAATGGCTTCGTTGTTTGTTTTGTAAAGTGACCAGAATCCACTCCCATGCTGCTGATGCCCCAACATCAGTAGGGATGGATTTCTGTCGTGTGCTTTTCTAAAGAGACAGTCAGCATTCCCCAGCTTTTATTTGCCTCGCAGTCTCCCATCCTTCCTCCCTTCCACAATATCACACACACAAACATGCACACGCACACCGTCATCCATAAAAAGTAAACATGTTTTTTATGAGTTGTTTTTAAACATGTGTATGTGGACATTATTTGTAGTAACTGGTCAGTAACTACTTCAGGTATATTCTCCTGAATATTGCATGGGTTCTATGATCCTTGAACTTCATGATTGGTGAATATGTTGGAGGGAGTTTAAGATTTCACGGGGTGCCCATGTTTTGTTGGAAATAGAATAGAGAGAGGCTGAGTCTATGTGGTATATGGTGTAAGCAGGCAGCGTCATTCTTAAAATGGAACCATGCAATAGCATTTCAGGGTAGATTATCTGAAAATGCAGGGGGAGCATGAGTAATGTTTGGAGGAGGTGGGTTAGTGCATGGGAATGATAGTCCAAATATTTAGTCAACAGTACAGATCATTTGCTGGCCAATCAGAATGAGCCACTGACAAATCAAAGGAATAGAAGTCATAATCTATATAAAGTCATATTGGCCAAGTGGTGTGTGTGTGTGTGTGTGTGCGTGCGTGTGTCCACGCAAGTACCTCATGGTAGACACAAAATAAGAGGTTAACAGATACACTGACATTTATTGGGGGGGGTCCATCCTCCACATGTTGGGCCCATTTTGATAACAGACTACGGAAACATAAGAAGCTACTTCTGGATAAATAGTCCCGTGTGGCTGAAATGAATCTGTGCCAAATCTGTTCTCCCTTCTTTCTGGCAAAGGTCAGGACAGTGTGGGATTCGGTAGCTCAAAGGGCAGTCCATAGGCAAGTTTAAATACAGGGATCATTTCTTCTTGCTCCTGTGGCTTCGCTTGCATCTTCAAAGCTGTCTAACATACGGCTATTTCCAGTTTCTTTCCCTCTCCTGCCTTCACGACACCCGCACTTAAGTTTAGAGACATGCATGTGTATTTGAAAACTAACGAATTCTTATCAAAGTCTCCTTTTCATGTTGAGCCATTTCTGTATCTAGAAAACTTTGTCACAAACCATAATTTTCAATTATTTAGTTGTAACAGGATAGAAATCCTTCTCCATATTTCATGTTTTATATTTAATAGCTGAAATTCCGGGAAGGGAGGAAATTAACTCCACATACAGGCTCACATCTAAGACTGTCAAATAAACAGAGAAATTCAAGGAGTTAGGGATGGCAGTGTAATCATCACACTGTGTCCCGGGCAGTACTGTCTAGTTATACGGAAAATAAGGCAGGGTCTCCTTAAGGATCTACTATAACTGATGTTTATAGTCAGAATGTTATTTCTCTCCTTTCTGGCACAGAATTAAGGGACTCTGATAGCACACTTGCGTGAATACTTGAATATACCAAAAGCCGTGGTTTTGAGACTGATGAATAGTCATCTAAAGTTCTGCAAGGGAACGCTGCTCAAGGCTTACAGGTTTTCCTTACAAACATGGCTCTATTATTTTCACAACCAAATATCTGACTGTATTGTGTGAATAAACTCTGAGTGGTTGAGAAAGTGGAAGGAGGGATGGCCTTGAACATGAAATTGAGTGATCAGAAAAATTCTTTAGAGTGGGGAAACTATGAAGTTGACCTCAAAAGCAAGGAATAATTTGTATAGGTAAGGCGTGAGAGGAAAAGAGACTGCTGTGGGTTAAACAGCAGATGCAAATGTGTAGAGGTAACGTGTTGACGCTATGTGAAGAGCTTAGCAAAGTGGGGGCAATTTCACCAGCAGTTGTGGAGACAACTGCCAGACAAGATGAGCACAGATGGCAAATTCATCATAGGACAAGGACTGCGAGCCGTTTAGGGTCTGGGGCAGAGAGAAGCTCAAAGACGTTGCTTCTGCACAGCAGAACTAGCAAGACACACACATTAGCAACAAGAGGCAGGGACCAAGACACACGTGAAGAGACAAACCAGGGAACTGGGCCATCAAGCTGCCAGAGTTTTGATTGACTTCAACAAAACCTGGGACAACACGTTGATCTCACTGGGGACCATCAGAGAAATCCCAAAGATGCTAAATGCAGATTTTATTCTGCAAATTTGACAGAAAACTTTACCTCTGAAATCTTTTGTTCAATCAAATCTTTTTTCAAATAAATATTGAGTTCAGCTTATCTTTCATTTAAAGCGGTCACCACCCCGTTAGTCCCATCACTCCATCGGGACCAAAGTGGTAACGGAGTAGCGATGGTTGAAGTGCAGTACAGACCTTTGAATGTGAGGATTTTAGAGAAATGAGAGGTTCTGCTTTGGATATCCATGAAACGCTCTCCTAACACAGGCTCTCAAGTCTACCAAACCTTTTAAGCAATGATAATCATATTGATCTGCCATGAAATGTGGGTAAGTCTTGAGTGTTTTTCTAGCAGACATCAGGATCTAAGACTTTCAACTCAGGTTATCAGAAGGATCAGAAAAGGAGTGTCTTGAAAATACATAGGAAATATTACAGAAATCTAAAAGGAGTGATAAGGCACTTTCCATTCACAAAGAAGCTGGAGAAAGAAGGTTCTCTGATTTCCTCCTAAACTATCCAGTCTCCCTGTCTACTTCTCCCAGAGCAGCTGTCCCGCCAGCTCTCTCTCTGCATACCTGCTCGGTCTCTGTGCACCTGCTCTCTCTCTGCACACTTGCTCTGTCTCTGTGCACCTGCTCTGTCTCTGTGCACCTGCTCTGTCTCTGCGCACCTGCTCTGTCTCTGCGCACTTGCTCTGTCTCTGCTCACCTGCTCTCTCTGCGCACTTGCTCTGTCTCTGCGCACCTGCTCTCTGTGCACCTGCTCTATCTCTGCGCACCTGCTCTATCTCTGCGCACCTGCTCTGTCTCTGCGCACCTGCACTGTCTCTGCGCACCTGCACTGTCTCTGCGCACCTGCTCTCTCTCTGCGCACCTGCTCTCTCTCTCTGAGCACTTGCTCTGTCTCTGCGCACCTGCTCTCTGTGCACCTGCTCTGTCTCTGTGCACCTGCTCTGTCTCTGCGAACCTGCTCTGTCTCTGCGCACCTGCTCTCTCTGCGCACCTGCTCTCTCTCTCTGCGCACCTGCTCTGTCTCTGCCCACTTGCTCTGTCTCTGCTCACCTGCTCTCTCTGCGCACCTGCTCTGTCTCTGCGCACCTACTCTGTCTCTGCGCACTGCTCTGTCTCTGCGCACCTGCTCTCTCTGCGCACCTGCTCTCTCTCTCTGCGCACCTGCTCTGTCTCTGCGCACTTGCTCTGTCTCTGCTCACCTGCTCTCTCTGCGCACCTGCTCTCTCTCTCTGCGC
>NW_003853954.1:0-915 GCF_000181295.1 Otolemur garnettii
ATCTTTTTGCTACATATAATAAGAACCCCCAAACTGTGCTATTCTCACCATCTAAATACGTGTAATCTGTGCCTACATCTCCATTTCTACTGTGTATGTTCTGGCTAAAGATCTTCTCGTTTCGCCTCCTGGAATAACATTCTGATTATTCTCCCTGCCTGTGACCTTGCCAGCCTCAAGTTCATCTTCCACAGACCTTTCAGTGGAAAGTGCCCCAAACACAAATATGCCTTTAAGGCCTCCTGTTTCAACCCATCAGTAGGTTTGTGTCACCTCAAGGATACGGTCCCTGTTCCTTAACATAGCGTCCATAACTCTCCAGGACAATTCACCTGTTGTCATCTACTCCCTCCCCCAGCCACCCCTAACTTGTGCCAAAGTCCCACAAAGGCCGACCCCAATACTACTCTCTCACACTTCCCTTAGACTACAGTTGCCTAAATGTCATGGCCCCAACTGCCGTTTAAAGCTGGAAGACATCACACACAGAAGTCAAACTTCTCCTAAGAGGTAGAATTGGGAAGGGAAAGACTATAGACTTTGGGAAAAGACTAAACTCTCTGCATCTTATTTTCCACATTTATGAGGGTAGCAGACAGAAGGGTCACAGCTGGGGCTGCTGGGTGGTGAGGGGCTCAGCTTATCTCAAAAGCCTCTTTTTTATTCCCTCCCTGACCCTCAACTGGTCTAATTAGGCCCACACTGTGCTCTCGGAACACTATTTTTTAAACTCCCAAAGACTTTAAAGTATTTTGGGGGCAGGCATCACATCCCATTCCTCCTATTCCTCCCATGTTATCAGCACCTCACACGAAGCAGCGGACACAGTTGGCTGTGAGACACGTGTGAGCTGGGCGTCTGTTGCATGACTGAAAGTCAGTGGAAGGTCAGGATGATAAGTTCCAGTGGAAAATG
>NW_003853954.1:3875-4384 GCF_000181295.1 Otolemur garnettii
CTCCAGTGGTCACAGCACCCACACTGTCTACCTGGTGTCTCCTTGGGACTTAGTTCACTGAGGAGAAATCAACAATTTGCTCCCTTCCCAAGAAGCCTGATGTTAGATGCAAAAATTCTGCGTAACTTAAATTTGACCCTGTTCCTGACATCTTTACCAATCATCTGCTGTGATCTTAAAACATCTCTTTACTCTTAAAATCATCGTCCCCTGACTATTAATCTCACCATATTAATTTGATCTTCTTTCTTCCAACGAACTAGTTCCTCAACTGGAACTTGCTTCACACACAGTTTTCTCTCTTTGTTGTGTTGAAAAGAAGGAGTTTCATGCACAATTTTAACTAACGCATAAAAATTTGAATAGTTTCAATATAAATTTCTGTTGGCAGAATTTGTCAATATGTTCTTGTCCCCTTTGTCATTGTAAAAGCCTATGACGTAGGTAGCCAAGTATCTCCCTTCCCAGAGGCAGAATTAGAGATGCTGAAGGGTAAAATACCTGGCTAC
>NW_003853955.1:0-4383 GCF_000181295.1 Otolemur garnettii
AAATTTTATTGATGCTCATTCCTAATCATATACTTACTCACCATTGTGAATTTGTTTCTGAACCAAGTGAAACTAGATCTGGGGGTTCTCTGGTTCTTTGTAAATCTGTGCGTCTTATTCTAAGAAGCTGACTGTAAATTATGGGAGCATAAGTTTGGCCCTGTTCTCCAACTAGGAAACTGTTTAGTGTCGGGTATTGGTATTTAGAGTAATTTTTCCTCTCTGGCTCCTTCATGTCTATTTTAAAGGAGCCTGACTCCAAGAGTAGGAAGTGATTCATCATTCTCCAAAGCAAGACACTCAGGGGAGCAGCGCTGAGATCGGGAAGCTCCGGGGCTGCTCTCAGAGAGCTGCGTTTTTCTTCCTGCCTTGAAAGGAGAGCCGATTTCTTCTGTGAGTCTAGGGCCCTCCTGCCCATAACCAGTCTGGGTAAGAGGTACGTGACAGGGTTAGTTACGTCCTGGTGTCAGGTGAGTAGCTTAAATATCCTTAGATTTCTAAAGTATGGCGCTCTCAGGTCCAAGTTCTCAACCACCCTTCTTAGCTCAATTCCTCCCAGTTCTTTGAGAGGAAAGACCTATGTTCATTAAAGATGTACCTTCTAAAATTTTCCTAAAAATGCCTGATGTTTTCCTTGAGGCAGTGAGTGGTAAAATTAAATATTCAATTAGTCAAGTCTCCAAAATCCCAGAAATACCCCAAGCAGACAATGATAATCAGAAATCCCTTTCCCCTTCATGGCTACTTGCAAGTTTCCTGTGAAAACATTGTCTTCCTATACCAAAATCAAAATGTGTATTACAGCTCTCACCTTGTACAGCTCACATGGCAGTAAATATGAAAAATTAGAGTATTCTACCCACTTTTCAATAAACCTTCCAGGCCGCAATAACCAGGATGGTTTTCAGTTAAAGCCCTATTTGTACTTTTTATTTATCAGCTGATATGTAAGCAGGCATATTCACTCACTTTTCTTTGTCTTTCCTGACAGGTTTTCTTTTTTTTTATTACAACTTCTCCCTTGGTTATCTGTTATCTATTGCACTTCCAACTTGTAGCCAATAAAACTGTTTCATTGCCATCAAAGGAATAAAAAGCTCACTTTAAAATTACATTTCAAAACAAATCCAGGTTTCTGCATGGCTCACTCAGCTGAAATAATGCCTTTCATTCCCTATGCTCTCATAGGGCAGAACACTTTTGTAAGTAGAGTTTTTTTATGTTTTTTGGTCATATCGGTAGCATGCAGCTTTTTCCTCTCAGAGTTTTCTATAGCAAATGTAATATGCCTCTTATCATCATGAAAAATAAATACTGCTTTTGAACAAGCAACTCCATTCTTTAGCACTCAATTACAGTTTCAAAAGGTGTCCAGTGTTACAAACTTACTTTCACAACTGCATCCAATTGTCGGGAATGGCAAGATTGGGCGGCTTCTGAAGGCTTCGTTTAATAATAATGCTGAAGGAATGAAGGCCCTGTCCCTGGACTGTTGGCTTCTCTCTACTCTGTCCCTAATCTGCACCCACACAGTGAGGTGAGACTTGGGTTTGGTTTTGTTTCTGTTGCTGTTTCTTCATTTGACCCAGGTCTTTTAATGAATTACATCCTCTGACATTCCTCACCTAAGGGCGTCCACACCCTTCCTCTTCCTGGTGGCCTGAAGTCCACAGCTTCACAGCCTCATTTCCCCTTGGGCTGCTCTCATCCCTTTTCCCTTGGAGATGAACCCTACCCCACCCCTGCTCCTGTGGCTCCTTGTCAGCTACTCAGGGAGACCTGCCCAGGCCCATGGAGCATACAGATGGCTCTTCCAGCTGTGAGGAATTTTTCTTTGGCTTGTAGCATAATCCTTATTATCATCCTACTAGAGACAGCATACCTGCCTGCTGGGTGAAACTAGGCCATTTAAGTTTGATGGCTTCAGGTCAGTTCGGGGTTGGGGGTGGAAACATATATTCCATGACAAGAATAACTTTTGCTATCCAAAATACCAGCTAATATGTGACTATGGGGAAAAGATCAAACAATTCTGTGCATACAAGCTAATTTGGAAAACTTGGGTTTTTATCTAAAAAGTTATAACAGTTATATATATAAACAGCATTTTCATGCAAATACATTAAGGATTTTATTTCATTTCCTGTAATGTTCATATGTCCAGTTTTACACTAAGACTAACTCAACAGATGTCCAAACTGTTCATGTTTTCCTAGGTTCCTCTGGTAGAATATTAAATTAAATTTATAGATTAGTATTCCTGCCTGAAGTCCTAGGAAATACGATTTTGTTTATTGACACCCCTGATCAAATATGCCAGAAGACAGGATATTTATACTTCTCTGGTGTTATTAACATTTACTCAGATCCTCTTGCTTTTAATGATCAAGTTAAAGACTACACAGGCCACCAAAACATAAGACAGTACACTGGGATATCGCTCAAATAAAACATTTAGACATCGGCAATGGATAAACAGCTAACTGCTTAATTTAAGACTCTATGCTTGCTGTTCAAGTTATATTTCTGAATTTTATATATCAATTCATATCATGTTTTTAAAAAATTTCATTTCTACAGAGTTGTCTAAAATTTCTCAATGAGATCCCATAAGAAGAGAGTGGAGTTAAGCCCACAGTAAAGGTAAATGGACTCAGGGCAGCAAGTTGTGGGCCAAGAAATCTTCATTTTCTAACAAAATCATTTGACTTTCTACTTATTTTAAAGCTGATGAATCCTCATTGCCAGATTGAGTGGCCAGAAACGAAATGTCCAAAACATTCTTGGATTCACTTTGCATGTTAAGCAATGGCTGCAATGTAAGTTCTCTTTTAAGAACTAAAGTCTCTGGGTTCTATTTTTTCAGTGGTCTCTGATTGAGACCATATTTTAAATTCCTTCTCCTCAGGCCTTCTAGTCCTTGCTATACTCTCCTTTTCTCCCTGTTACTCCCAAATTCCTTTCCTTCCGTCACTACCCACCAATCTTTAAGTCAGAAAAAATCAAGATTAATAACTTGCTCTGGGGAGGCAGGAGAAGCAGGATCATTTGCAAAGATCAAGTACACAGTTTCCCAAAGAAGCAGTTAATACGATGACACTTGCAGCTGTTAAGAAACCCAGGCTTCCCAAGAGTCAAACACATCCAGGGAATGTTGTCCAGTGTCATCCGTTTTCCTGTAAAGTTCAGAATTTGGTGGTGGCTATTTACTGACTTCTACCACAGGGTATTTAGCCACAGTCAATACTGGTGAAAACAGACTAAATTAAATGCTTTATTCATTCATTCAAGAACAAATGCCCACTATGTATAAGGCATGATTTGGGCTCCAAACACAAGGAAGAGCCATAGGATAATACTACAGGAAGATATTCTAGGAGGGATAAATGGAAAAAAACAAGATGCTCCAGCAAAAATCAAAATGTAGGCCTGAGAAGAATGTACTCAACAAATACAGAACAAAGTAGCAGAAAGGAAAGAAAATGAATCTGTAGCCAAATAATTAAGTTTGGAAAAGTAGATAAACTGGAAGTGACCCAGTTCCTAACAGGCCTGGCTTGGAACCTCTTTGGCACCAGGGACAAGTTTCATGGAAGACAAATCTTCCACAGCCTCAGTGAGGGAATCAAGGGGTGGAAGGGTGGCACCAGTCGCAAAGCTCAGTGATACTGTGAGGCCTGGTACCTAGGGAGCGTGAACTGGTACTGGTCAGTGACGTGAGGTTACAGACTGCAGTTCTATAGGACCCATCCAGTGGGAAAATTCTGCCATTCTGCATTTTGGAAAATGATAATCTCCAGGAGGAATATGGATAGGCTATGAGTTATGAGGCTCCTTATTTGTGGGGTAAGACTGTTAATGGAAAAGAACTCAAACTCTGTAAAATAAAGACGTTTACTAAGAGCCCAGCATGAGTGACTATGGCCCAAAGCCACACCCAAAAACCCTTGAGCAAGTGATCTTGCCATGGTGGCTTATAGATTGGTTTCATACATTTCAGGGAGACAGGAATTATAAGTAAAGCCATAAATCAATACATGAAATGCATACATTGTTTTGGCCCCCAAAGGAGGAACATCTCCAAGTGGGAAATTACAGGCTATAGGTGGGTTTAAAGATCCTTCACTTTACAGTTCATTAAAGAAATGACGCTTTGTCTAAAGGCTTGTTACAGGATGTTCTTTCTGCCCATGCTTACCTCCCTTTAAAAACCTCTGTATTTCTGCTTACAATGAGGATAATGGCATTTTAAGATGGGAGTCTCCATCCTCCTCATTAATAAATTCTTTCCTTTTCCTCAACCCACTTGTTCTTCTGATGTAGTCTTGGGGACAAGTGTCAAACTTCAGTAAGATTGTTGACTTGTCTCTGATTAATAAACTT
>NW_003853956.1:0-4374 GCF_000181295.1 Otolemur garnettii
ATCTGAGTTCTTTGTAGATCTTAGTTATCAAGCCTTTGTCCAACTCTTGATATGAAAATATGTTTTCTTATTCTGAAGGTTGTCTATTTGCTTTGGTTGTTGTCTCTTTAGGTATATAGAAGCTTTTCAGTTTAATTAAGTCCTATTTATTGATTTTTGTTGTTGTTGCAATTGCCATGGAAGTCTTCTTCATAAAATAAGAATATGGAATGCTTCATGAATTTTCTTGTTGTCTCTGTGCAGGGTCCATGCTAATCTTCTCTGTATCATTCCAATTTTTGTATATGTGCTGCCAAAGCAAGCACTGAACTGGAAGCTTTCTATCTTTTTTCTTTTGTCCTCAGAACATGTTTGTTGAGTTCTATATTATGCTTTGAGATGCAATAATTAAGAAAGAAATATGCAGTCTCTGCTATCACTTCCTACTCATTGCTACCCCTTACCTTCTGATGGCAGCTCTGTCCCTTAGGGCAGAGGTATGTTATCCAAGACAGGATAGTCAGCCTGTAGTTTTGAATTTTCAGATCATTCTCTTAGGATTTTCATGTCTCTATTTATCTGATGAAGGATATGCTACCACTTCTTGACAATGACATTGTCTGCTGCTACCTGATGGACTCTCCTGTGAAAGAAAGATTTGTTTAGAGTTGCTCCAAATTGTGGACACCCACCCAGTGTATGGACATTAAAGTGTGAGTTGTTTTGAAGAAGAAGAACCTTTAAGCTACTAGAGGAGTGTTCTCTACCTTCCTAATGCCTCAACCTTTAATTCAGTTCATGTGCGTCATGACCACAGGTTGAGAACTGCTGTACTAGAGTCATCTAAAAGTAGACAATGCTTTTTTTTTTTTTTTTTTCTGTAGCTAGTGGAGAATTCTCTACCTCTTTAGGTACATCAAGAAATGCTGGGCATCCTTTTCTTTGTCCAGCACACTATGGAGGTTTTTGCCTTGGGGAGGCAAACTTATGGTTATAATATGGGTCTGTCATCTCACAGCTGGCCACCCTGATGTGTTGTTTCAGCAACTTGGTTGATTCTTCCTCCCATCCTTCAATGAAGGGCATGTTTCTTATTACATCATAGTGGGTACTCAGTAACTGCAGGAAAGACTACAATTTCTGTTCTCTTTATTCTTTTATGATACATTGCCTCAAGACACATCATGATTAATTCTAGCTCTTTTAAGTCTTTATTCAAATGTCACATGCTCAGTAAAATTTTTTTTTTAGCCACTGTAGCTAACATTGTAACGCTGGCTCCATAGGTGTATTCACTAACACTTTCTGTATCTTTTTAGTATATTTTCCTTCTTATTCATTTTTTACACCGAATCTACTATACAATATGGAGATTAGTTTACGTTGTTTATGATATCCCCCTGAATCTCATTATTGAGGCGAGCACGTGGTTTTTGTCCTTCGTTCCTTTAATATAATGAATTACATTGATTGACTTTCATATTGAATGTCAATATGATTGAAGGAATATTCCCAGGATAAATTCTACTTAGTCATGGTGTATCTTCCTTTTCCATGTTGCAAAATCCACTGTACTGATATTTATACCTATCATGATAGTTCTCCCTTCAGCAAAGTCATTAAAAGTGATAAGGACAGATTTTGATTGAGTTCCAAGTTTCTTTGTTTATAAGAAAGTAGATGATAAGCAGCTGTTTATAAGAAACGAGGTTAGTTCAAGGTCAGAGGAGGTGGATTGGAGGTTTAGGCTTGTTTGTTTGAAAGATACGTGCTGGGTTGGAAGTCTCTCTTCCTGGCTGTTTCTTTTTGTCTTGAGTGAGGATTATTCCAGGAGTCCCTGGGAGTTTTTCTTCCTGGCTCTTTGTCTTGGGCAGCAACATTTTCTTGTCTCTTTGAAAGGCTTCTCTGTTCTCTCCATTTTATCCAGCCCCTTTCATAGGAATTTCCAGTTGGCTGAAAATTCCTTCTTGAATTCCTGCTGACTGTATGTTTCACCAGTCTGTCCACTTTCTTTTTGTTGGCATGATTTTCCTGATGCTAATTTGGAATTTCACTGGCTTCTAGAAAAACTCACAATCTACAAAAACTAGATCTTCAAGTCCTTTCTCTTCTTATTGCTCTGCACCCCCACCGCTTTTATTATCACCTTGGGTCTTCTCTTTAGCTCCCCTAAATCCATTGACATGTGCCCATTCATCCTACCACCTCCTTCCTCTGTTCCTGCCAAGCTTTTCCTTTCCACTCAACCCTGCAGTTCCCTACATCTTTTAACTTTAAACCCCTTATAAATAAACTTTTATATTTATTACTTAGGTACACTATGTTTCTGGAATTTATTTTCGTGTGTCAAGTGAACTTGTGGCTAGTATTTATTGTTCCTATATAGATCCCCGATATACCTATAATAATTCTGCTAAAGTTCCATATTTTCTTCATTTTGTTTTTAAATTCCATCACTGTACTTTTGTGAACTTGCCACTCTATTTTTTCCATTGTCTAACTGCAAATTCTCATCTAATCCACACTGTTTAGTTCATATAACTTAATTTTATCCTGCAACAATTTTTACATTTTCTTTATCTTATAGGACATTGATGAATTGAAGAGTACTTTTCCAACCCCATCCTTTTATAAATAAAATATTCCTCATTTGGGGTTTGTTTGATGATTTCTTACAACTGGATTCAAGTTGTGCATTCTCAGCCAGAGCTCTACTTAAGGAATATTGCATAATATCTATTGAAAGGATTGGTTCTTGAAGTTTTAGTATGAATTCCTATTGCCTCAGAATCTATTTATTTTATCAAAGATGATAATGCTTTTTTTGACAAGCCCAAAATTTATGTCCGTTAAAAACAACCAGAAGTCCAAGTAGCTTAAACAAGTTTCTGAGTAAACATTTAACAATAGGCAAAGTAAATATCCAGCAAGTGTGATGACCAAAAACTGATAAGGTGTTAGGACAGAAGAGGTGAGTGGAGGGAGAAAGAAACTCCCTTACATGTATCAAGGTCAGTCTGACACCAAATTTAGAAGGATCCTGCTCCAATATGTCAGGAAGTAGATATTTGCAATATAGATGTTGTCAATGTCCAGAAGGGTAAGGTGATGGTTGGTGACTGAAGGGGTACATGTGAGGATAGTCAGGTGAGGAGGAGCAGGGAGGCTTCCTTAAGTATTCCAGGGTAAGCCTGACACTATATCTGAAAGGATGTTTCCCCAAAGTGTTAGCAAGGAGACTCAAAGATTGTAGTTATTTGTAGATTTCCAGGAAGGGTGTCTTGAAAGCCTCAGAATGTTGGATAGTTTACAAAATTTATCTAAATGACAAAAGGCAATGTGTTAGTAAAGTGCGAGATGGGGGAAAGGATGATAGGATCAGTAGATAAATTTCCTATGAGAAAGCGAGAGAGACATTTAGGGAAAGAGGAATATTTCAGAAAATGTGAATTTTTTGTGAATTTCTGAAAATTCAGCAAAAGAACAATACAACAAGATAGTATAGGGAAGAAGAAAAAGTGTGATAGTTTCAAAAAGATAGAAAAAAATATGAAGTGAGAAATATCACTCTTCTCATTGTTTCATTTCATGGAAGAACGTTTAGTCCCTTGTTCTTGTTTTTTTTTTTTTTTGAGAGACGGAGTCTCACTCTGTGTTGAGTGCCATGGCATCTTAGCTCACAGCAACCTCAAATTCCTGCACTCAAAAGATCCTCTTGCCACACCTTCCTGAGTAGCTAGGAGTTCCCAAGTGTCTGGGAATACAGGTGCCCACCACAACACCCAGCTAGTTTTTCTATTTTTAGTAAGGATGGGATTTGGCTCTTGGTCAGGCTGGTCTTCAACTCCTGAGCTCAAGCCATACCCCCACCTCGGCCTCCCAGAGTGCTAGGATTATAGATGTGAGTCATCACTTCTGGCATTGTGATTTTTTCTGAAGTTACCTTCAATATTAGTGGGAGCAATGTAGGCAAAGATAGGAGATGAGTGAGTAGGATGACTCAAGATTAGGAAAAGAATAAAAAACAGAAAAAGATGGGAGTTTCTTTTCCTTAACTGTGAAAAACCAATGGTGGAACATATTTGTGCTTTGTGGGAGACCTTTCCTCAGAGTAAAATAATGAACCGGGACACAAGAATTTCATTACAGGAAGTGCTTGTGAGGTTTATTAGGGACACCTGAGTAATGATGATGCTTCACTTGGGTGTGGAACTCCTACCTTTGCCTATAAGTGCATGCTGTTTTTGGTTTAACTCTTTGTATATCCAGATTTCTGTGACTTTAAGAATATGGTGTTTGATGCGTTCCCTAGTTCATTCTAGTTATGAGATTTCTTCCTGCCTAAATCCTCCATGTCTATCTTATATCCTAACTCACAATCATAGCCTGAGGTTT
>NW_003853957.1:0-1331 GCF_000181295.1 Otolemur garnettii
GTTCCTCTTCCCTCAATTTTCTCGATACTGTTTGTGACAGCCTTATGTAGTAGTACTAATAATAAAACATTTAAAATAACATTAATATCAAGTGGTCACTAATGCAAAGCCCTGTCCTACAAGCTGTACACACTCTCAATCCTCTCCCATGCACCTGGGACAAGAATTCTTACTACCCCATTTTACAGACCGGGTCACAGAGGATTAGCAGCATTATTTACTTGCCCAAAGAGACACAACAGCCAGGGGCAGAGCTGGGACATAGACCTGGGCAGTCTGACAACAGAGCCTACCACTGCGGCCACCCCCTCCTCCTGGGCTGCCTGTGCTGGCTGAGCCTATCTCAGAGCACACCTTCCTGGGCAATCAGGGGGCTCCAGAGTCCCTGGCACAGCCCCTGCCCAAGAGGGTGCTTGACAAATATCTACCAAGTGAACAAATGATCCAACAATCAAAACCTCGCTCCAGAGAACTTCACCCACTTACTGGATTCCCATCACTCTCTCTACAAAGTCAGGAGGAAAGTAGTAAAATAGGAGGGTCTAAAGCCCCTTCAGGGCTCAAGGTTGGCTCCAAGCAGAGAGAAGTTGGAGGGAAGGCCATCTTCTACAAGAGGTTCTCAACCTTTTTGGCACCAGGGACCAGTTCCATGGAAGACAATTTTACCATGGATTGTGAGAGGCATCAGGGGAAATCTGACAAGAGGCAGAGCTCGCTGGTGATGGGAGCAATGGGGAATGGCTGTAAATACAGATGAAGCTTCACGGGCTTACCACTGCTCACCTCCTGTTGTGCAGCCCAGTTCCTAACAGGCCACAGACTGGTACAGGTCCACAGCCCGGGAGTTGGGGACCATAACTCTAGAGAGGAGATTGAGCTCTGTGCTAGCACGTTTTTCTGGGGACTTAAGGGAGCTCATACCACACCCTACAGCCTCACAGCTCTGCACCCATCCTCCCTTCTCCCCACTGTCATTGTTACCCTGAAGCCCCCACCCCTGTTTACTGGCTCCATAGATCTGCCTGCTGCATTTGTCCAGCCTTCACCTTTCACTCCTTCTGCTCCGAGACAGAGGCTTTCCCGTTTGCAACCCTCCATCTCCCCTCTAGCCACAGCATCTAGAAGGGAATGTCAGTCTCATGTGAATGCTGAGCTCTAATGTAGTGGTTCCCAACTTGGGGTGATTAAGTTTCCCAGGGACACCTGAGTAACATCTCAGACCTTGGTTGTCGTAACTGAGAGGGTGCTACTGGCATCTAGTGACCGGTAGAGGCCGGGCATGCTGATAAACACAATGCACAGGACAGCCTCTGACAGCAAATATATGCCAC
>NW_003853957.1:1743-2574 GCF_000181295.1 Otolemur garnettii
AGCTCTGGCCAAGACAAGAGAGATAAGGCTTCCATGAATTAAGCATAAATGTTGCTGAGGATTGCTCACCATTCCCCAGAGCCTATAGAAAGTGAGCACTGGCCAGGAGCACAGCCACGAGATGTGACACTGAGGTTGCTGACTACAGCCACAACCCCTGCAAACCATAAATCAGTAGAGGGCCGTGACATCACAGCTCACAGCATCCTCCAGCTTGTGGGCTTAGGTGATTCTTCTGCCTCAGCCTCTTGAGTAGCTGGGACTACAGGTGCCCTCCACAGCACCCAGCTATTTTTTGTTGTTGTTGTTGTTGCAGTTTGGCCAGGGTTAGGTTCAAACTGGCCACCGTAGTTATATCAGGCCAGTGCCCTACTCACTGAGACACAGGCACCCCCCTTCCTATTATATCTTAAGCTCCTCGAGGGTGGAAGTTGTACATCTTTTTGTTCTTGATATAATATGAATATATAATTTTTGTTTGTTTTTTCAAGACAGGGTCTTGCTCAGTTGCTCAAACTGAGCAGCCTCAAACTCTTGGGCTCAAGTGATCCTCCTGCCTCAGCCATCCAGGTAGCAGGGACAATTGGTACATGCCACCAAGCCCAGCTAAATTTCTATTTTTTTGTAGAAACAGGGTCTCACTATGCTGGTCTTGAACACCTGGTCTCAAGTGATCCTTCCACCTTGGCTCCCAAAGTGTTTAGGTTACAGGTGTGAGTCACGGTGCCCTGACACAAATATATAATTCTAATTGCTCTTCTGTGAAAGTTTTTTTTTTTTTGAAAACTTATGAATCAATTTTTATCCCCTTCCCTTTTTTTTTTTTTTTGA
>NW_003853957.1:3213-4373 GCF_000181295.1 Otolemur garnettii
CCACCTTAGGTGTATGTGGCTGGCGCCTTAGCCACTTGAGCCACAGGCGCCGAGCCCGCTATAATTTTTAATTTGGAAAAAACTTTAAAATAGAGTAGATATATCTGCAGTCCTCTATATACACTTTCTTTTTTTCAGATTAATATGAAGGTACAAAGGTTTAAGTTACATTGTTTTCATTTCCAAGGTAAAGTTCAAGTTGTACTTGAGTCCTTCAATCAGGGGGTGTGCTGAACACCCTCACGTTGTGCACATTAGGTGAGACCCTGCCAATCTCCCTCCCATCTGCCCCTTCCCTCTCCTGCTCTCCCCTCCCCCTCGATAGACTATACTTGCGTTTTTTCTTTCATGTGGGCATATAGTTGTTTATATATTGGTTTCATAATAATATTGAGTATGTTGGGTACTTTTCTCCCCATTCCTGAACTACTTATTAAGAAGAATGTGTTTCGGCTTGGTGCCTATAGCTCAAGTGGCTAGGCACTGGCCACATACACCAGAGCTAGTGGGTTCGAATCCAGGCTGGGCCTGACAAACAACAATGACAACGACAACCAAAAAATAGCCAGGCGTTGTGGCAGGTGCCTGTAGTCCCAGCTACTTGGGATGCTGAAGCAAGAGAATTGCTTAAGCCTATGAGCTGGAGGTTACTATGATCTGTGATGCCATAGCACTCTACCCAGGGCGACAGCTTGAGACTGTCTCAAAAAAGAAAAAAAGAAGAAGAATGTGTTTCAACTCTATCCAAGTAAACACAAAAGTTGTAAAGTCTCCATCTTTTCTTATGGCTGAACAACACTCCATGGTATACATATGCCACAGTTTGTTAATTGATTCATGGGTTGATTTGGTACTTGGGTTGCTTCCACATCTCGGCAGTTATGAATTGAGCTGCAATCAACATTCTGGTGCAAATGTCCTTGTGGCAAAATGATTTTTGTTCTTTTGGGTAGATACCTAGTAATAGGATTGTGGGGTCAAATGGAAGGTCTACTTGTAGAAGGTTGACTTTTAGTTCTTTGAGAATTCTCCATTCTTGTTCCATAGAGGTTGTATTTGTAATCCCACCAGCAGTATACACTTTCTTGATATAATCCTTTCCCTCTTTTCCCAAAGGCACTACTATCCTGAATTTGTTGTTTATCATTCGTACCATGTTT
>NW_003853958.1:0-1793 GCF_000181295.1 Otolemur garnettii
TTGATCGAAGTGGTCAGAGTTACAATTATATTGAGCCAAGAGGGATCTTTGGAAAATTCACATGTATAACAGAAAAAGGAAACTTAACTGATATTTTCCTACCAGAAATTTGAAATTTTGTTAGAGAAAGCTTTTATTTTTTAAATTCTATGTGTATTTTGTTGCTTTGTAGGGGACTAAACAATGTTTAATGCTCTGGGGATCATGCGTAGGAAATAAGACTAGTATAACAAAGACTCCTCTGTAAAATGCGATGGTGGTTTTCTGATACTAACACAGTGACAATAAACAAAGTAAATAGAAGACAGTCAAGTAGCTGCACAGCCTTTCCCTTTACTGGTAAGATTATGTGTCAACACCCTAATGGCTTTGAAGGATTTGCTTCTTTCTGGAGTTCAAATTACAACTCTAAATAGAGATGAAGCAATTCACTTTTCAGTGAGGAAAGCATTTGAATTAGACAATAAAATACCAGATAAGAAGACTCTGTCCTAAATATAAAGTCTTATTTTGCCAAGGTGAATCACTGACAGCATTCAAAAGGCCATGGGCAATGAAACTGAGATTTGAAAAGTAATTTGACTCATAAGAAAAATAAATAAATAGTCTAAATGACAAATAAAAAAAATGAATGCAGTATTTTTAATGGAGAGAGTAGACAAGTGTTATTAAACCTAAAATTCATTGTAAAAAAATTTCTCCAACTGAAGAATGACTACGAAAGCCAAACTTTCTTTGCAATTCCTATTATAAATGTAAAGAGTGGATGATAACATGTGGTGATCTCATCCATGCCCACAGCTGTAAATATCTATAATGTTAAAGGAAATCTCAATTTTATTTTGTCAGGTAGGTTTTCTTTATCTCTTGGATTTCAGATTCTTATATTATGTTGCCTATTTTACAATGTCATTATAATACCTTGTCAGTATGATACATGATAAAAATCTTACATTTAATATGTCCAAACAGAACTCCTGATCATATCCCCAGAATCTATGCTTTTCATAACCTTTTCCATCTCAGCAGATGACAACTGGAGTTTCCAGTAGCTGAGGCTCTTCTTGTAGCTGAATCTCAAAACCTTGGTATTGTCTTGATTCTTTTCTTTTTCTCACTTCCTATGGAATTTGACCACTTCTTATCACCTCCACTGCTCCTTATTCTAACCCACCATTATTCCTCAAGTTATTCTAGACACTCCCTAATGGATTCTACTTGGCCTATTTCCAACCTTTCCTTCCACATCTCAACCCAGACTGTCCCCAACACAATGTCCAGAGTAAGTCTTTTATTACAAAAGTCATATTACAATACTCATCTGCTCAAAACCTCCAGTATCTCCCCTTGCCACTCTCCTTGCTGTGTGTGTATGTATACACAGTAAAAAACAAAGCCTTTAATGTCTTCCAAAGCTCTGGATTGTTTATCTTTAATATAAAGACACCTCCTACTATTCACCCCTTGCCATGTTCTACTCAAATCACACTGGCTTCCTCATTTTGTCTTAATATGTCAGAAAAGCTCTACCTCTGGAAGTTAGTAGTGGCTGTTCTCATTTCCTAGAATGTTCTTTCTTCATAAATTCTTATGACTAATTCCCTAATTTTTTTTTTTTGAGACATAGTCTTACCATGTTACCCTCAGTAGAGTGCTGTGGCTTGTCCCAGCTCACGGCAACCTCAAACTCTTGGGCTTAAGCAATTCTCTTGCCTCAGCCTGCCAAGTAGTGAGACTACAGGCACCGGCCACAATGCCCCACTGCTTTTTGTTACAGTTGTCATTGTTGCTTA
>NW_003853958.1:2999-4373 GCF_000181295.1 Otolemur garnettii
GTCCAGATTTATCTATTTGGAAATTGAAAAGCTGTTTTTCCACTAAAACGGTATAATGGGTTGTTCTAACTGCTTTTCAGTTCCTAAATATTGCTAGCACTATAAATCAGCTATATTATTTCCTAGGAAATGTATTCTGGGTCCAAAATAACCTATTTACAAATGACCTTTGGAACATAACCTGTTTACAAGTTAGGGACTCTGAATAATGCATCCCAGAGCTAAATGCAAATAGTTTTTCATTATCTGTTGTTATGGATCATCTGCTTCATTGCTTCTCTTCATTAGCACTGATAATAGAGACCTAACTGAATTACTGCTTTCAAGCATATCCATTACTTTTGTTCTGTACTATACAACTTTTCTTGAGTCTTTAACAACATTTCCAGCTTGATGGTTTAGCCCCCTATTTTTGAGTTAAAAAAAAAAAAAAACCTAATGTAATAGTGACCTTCATAATATGCCAGTAACAGAGAAAGTAAATCTACTTTGCCTCCCTATACTTAGGGTATAGAAATGGGGTGTCAGGGACTTCATGGCCCTTAGAAATAGAGCATGTTTCTAAGAAGTTTATCAAATATATTGAACACCTATTATGCACTCAGCACTCTTCTAGGTGTTAAAGAAACTTGCAGTTATGGTTCATGCTCTTACATTCAAGTGGTGAAGGTGACAGTGAACATTTTAGAGAGTAAAGCATGCAATGTAGTATATAAAACTGGTCATGCGATAGTGAGGTAATGTAATGCATCAAGACAGATTGTTTTAGGTACAGTGATCAAGGAAGTCCTCTGTGAGGAAGTGACATTTGAAATGACATCTGAATAATGAGATAGGGCTAACCATGGGCAGAATGGGACATGACAGAGAAGAACACGTTTGAAGGCCCTAAATTAGACACAGTTTAGGTATGCTCAAAGGACAAAATAAGGTCAATCAGGGCATTAAATATAGGAGTCTTTTTTTTTTATAGCTCCATGTTTACAGTTGGTGAAGGCTATAGTATACTATTAAAAAAATCTGAATATGAAACATAAAGGGATGATGGGCAAGACAACAGATCCAGGCAACAGCAAGCAATGTGAACATATAAAAATAAATAGACCATATGAATGAGAATACACATCCCATGTTTTCAAGACAACCCATACTACTTGTTTTTATTGCTAAGATAATCTTAACTAACATTTACTGAACTTTTACTGTGTGCCAAGCACTCTTCAGACAACTATAAAAAACTATTTATTCTTCGGATCTCTACCTGTATGGGGAGATCCTATAAAAGTATGTCTTTTAAAGTATGAGTTAATTTCAGCACAGAGGACTTTAAGACTTTATCTATGTTCAAATAGGTAGTACATGATGACATTGGGA
>NW_003853959.1:0-2065 GCF_000181295.1 Otolemur garnettii
ATGAGGGAGCAGTGCGAGTTGAGCTCCTGTTTCAACATTCCACAGTCTTACCTGAGACTGTGTGCACCAAGCATGGACATATTATGCTTCTGTAAACAGTGGGATAAGCTCAGCAAATCCCTTTCTTCAGGTGCCCCTCATATACGTCAATTGCTTTTCCATCCCAGAGCTCACCAACAAGTTGTCTCTCTATCCCTTTGCTACTGATACTGCAAGTTCAGCTAAGGTGATGTGGGTGCAAACCAACTCCAATTTCCACGATTCAACTTCATCATCTGTGGTTTTAAAAAACAATACTATTTAAAAGAAATTAATCTTTTTAATTGACAAATAAAAATTATGTATGTTTATGGTGTTCAACATGTTTTGATGTGTTAAATATATAAATGTGCACACACACACATCATGAAATGGCTAAATCAAAGTAATTAATATATGCATTGCCTCTCATTTTTTTGCATCTGTGGTGGCAACACTTAAAATCCTTCCTCTTAGCTAAATAAAAAAGAAACTTAACAAAAAGTTTGAGATGTTTCCATAACTCTCCCATGTTTAGAATTCTTTGACGAGTCCTTTAAAGCCAAGGACTAAACCCTTGCCAATTTTTTAAAAATCGTGTTCATAATGGTTACTAGAAATAACATTAACCGCATATTTATTTGCGTGCCTATTTTGAATTGCTTGCCTCCTCCACTAGACAATTTCTTATCCCTTAACACAGTGAGAATCAGGTCTCTTTCCCAGCAACTGGTAAAGAACCTTAAGCAAAGTGTGTTGAATGACTGAGTGAACTAAAAATTCTTAGTTCTTGCAACTGTAAAACAAACAAACAAACAAAACAACCTTCTGCAGCCTCCTAACCATCACTTCTCACTTTTCATCTATTGAGTACCTTTGCTCTAGCTATTTACCTTACCCTCAGAGGGTAAAAAGAAGGAAAACCCAAAGCAATACCAAATTAAAACACACACACAACTACTTCTTTTGCTAGTCAATTTCTCTCAGGAAATTCCTCTTTAGGTCTCTAAGTGCAACTAATTCTTAAAAGTTCAAACATTGCTTATTTACATGAAGTTGTCCCAAAGGCCTGTGGCATTAGTAAGCCAGTGATATCCCTAAGATAGATCCTCATACTCAGGGAAATCACCTATTCATTTGTTTATTTCTCTATTCCACCTTCCAGAATGGAAACCTTAAGCACTAGGAGCCCTTTCTTTTTTAGTATTCTAACCACTTAGCACAATGCTGAGTAGGTAAATGAATGTTAGGAGATAGAATTGCTAAATGAATGCCTCAGAGGGTCTTTTTATCCTTTAATATCCCCTGTCTTCAGAGGATGATTGGAGGAAATGATGAAATAAACTACCCTAACAGCCCTCAAGATATTTGGGATCCTTCCTTCTAAGTTCTAATACTGAAAATAGTAGTAAAAATGGTCACTTAATTTTACAAGAATCTTTTAGCTGACAAAACATTTATATTTTCCTGGTTATCCATACATATTTCAATGATATCTCCTACATTTTCTCTATCTTTTGAAGTGGAAAAAAAGGCAACATAAATTTTCTTAGTCAATATGGCCCATCTTTTATTTTTCTGACAAATGCAACAGAACATATGTCACCACAGGGAGAGGGTCAAGGGCAAGAGGGTGCAGCTTTCACAGAAGCAGCCCACCAGGCAGCATTTCTGGTAATGAGACTTTTCTGTGCAGAGAAAACCCAAAGGCTACAACTGACACATTTCCATAGGTATTGCTACCCAAACACATTGTGACATGCCTCAAGATGCTTGGTGTGGTTTTCTAGCAAAAGAGATTTGTATATTTTAGTGCTGCTTAGATGTGTGTGTATGTGTGTGCATGTGTGTGCATATGTGTGTGTGTAGAGAGAGAGAGAGAGAGATTTTAAACAGCAGTTTCAATTTCCTGTGATAACTTAGTGTTGACAAACAACTCACATTTGCAGACTGATATGCAATAAGAAGTTGATTCAGTTTGCCTGTGATCATATCCAATAGTATCATCATTTGGGACATCTCCCAACAGCAAGGCTGCAAGAAGGCT
>NW_003853959.1:2701-4372 GCF_000181295.1 Otolemur garnettii
CCTAACAGTCTGCTAATGCCTGCAATGACCTAGACTTCACCCTCCTTATTTTAGGACACCCATTCAAACCACATTCAAAGATTCTTGCTGCTTCTTGAGCATCTCACATGACTTTGTACACATTTTTCTTGTGCCTAAAACACTTTCTGTTTAATCTCTAATTCTGGTCCAGTCTCTGAATTTCTGCTCATCTCCTGAAACCCAGTTAACTTCTTTCAATAGCTTCATCCGAATCCCTGTCCTACTCAGGCAGAAGTATGCCAACTCCTTCTTCCTTTGGCTTGGTAATCATGTTACTAATGCCTCTCTTACAGTATTAATCAATTACTTTTAGTTATTGCTCATATGTCATACGTCAGTATTTTAATGGAATGGGACAAGTCCTAACAGGCATAATGAATTAAATGATAATCTGTGTTAGGCAACAAATCTGCATAATTATCTCATATATTTTAGAAACAACACAGCTCCTGGTTGCAGGTACTTCACAAATCTTGCAGGAAGTGAATTTAAAATGACTCCATGATGCTGAAATTGGCACTGAAAGGCTCTTTTTTCTAAGCTCAATGAGAGGATTTTTCCTCTTTCTCTTATGAGTTCTGGTGAACTCCAAGTTCCTTGTGAGCAGGCTCCACAATTGACATTCGTCTGCTTTACAGTTCTTAGCAGAAAACATGTGGCATATACTCAAACAGTCATACCAGAGTGTGATAATTTGTGTCACTTTTTGTCCGTCTTTTGCAGGATTCTAAAGTGGAGGTCAAGTGTTATGTTGACGCTTCTTGCTGATTTTGCTCATCACACACTTCCCTAGTATGGATTCCTAGTGCTTTGTCTGTTAGAACATTGCCAACCTAGCAGATGTGACAAAAGTTCATGGCTCTCATTTTGTCCCCAGACCACTCTGCTCATGTGTGGTATATCATGATTTGTTTGATAAATGACATTAGTTCTTGGAGGACCAATTGCTCCATCTTCTCTCAAATGCAGTAAAATTATAATTCTGTACAAGGAAACCAGATTATTTGATTTTTAAAATAATGATGTGCATGTTCTTTGGAAAGAAGCTTTCAATTTGGGAAATCAGGGCACATTTGGAGACATCTGGGGTCCAAGGACCTGTGAAACTTTAAACTGAAACCTGAGGACCTTTCCTGTTGAGGCACACTTTGCTGTTTATTTGTGGACAGAAGCTAATTAAATTCATTAGGTTCCAAAAGATTTATTTATTTGGAGAAAAGTAAAGGGTTTCTAACAATGTTTTCCTATTTACTTCAGACAGCAAACAATATATTAATACATAAATACCTATCAATAGGTAAATGGGCAAATAAAATGAAATTCACCCATGCAGTAGAGTACTTACAATTGTATAATTTAAAATATACAAGGTGACTATAAAGTTCAGTGCAATTTAAAATAGTGTGCAACTTAAAATTGCACACAAACTTTATGGACACCCTGTATTTTTTTTTTTTAAATAAAGCTACAAATATACGCAGCAACATGGATTAACCTCAAAAGCATGCTCACTGAAAAGTCAAACATAACAGACTAAATACTGCAAGCTTCTCTTTACATTCATTTGCAGAAGAGGCAAAGCTGTAGGACAGAAAGCACATCAGGGTTCAGTTGGGGGTGGTGTGGGAGTCACATTTAAATAGATCAAAA
>NW_003853960.1:0-4363 GCF_000181295.1 Otolemur garnettii
AAAAAAAAAAAGAATTGTAAATGAAATCCACAATGAGATACCACCTTAGCCTCTCAGAATTCCATTACTAAAACATGAAAAAACAACAGATTCTGGTACAGATTCATAGAAAAAGTAGTGATTATACACTATTGGTGTATAAGCAAAACAGTATGGACATTCTGCAAAGAACTAAAAATACACATCACATTCAGTCTAGTAATCTCACTACTGGATAACTATCAAAAAAAAGAAGGAATTTTATCAAAAAGATGACTGTACTTGATTATTTATTGTAGCACAATACACAAATGTGAATTGCACAGATGTGAAATCATATTAAGTGCTTATCAATTCATGAGGGTACTAATAAAGTGTGATATGTGAGTTCTCATGATTAATTTTATAAATTTGCTTCTGTGCACTTACATTGGAAGCACTGTACTAACAGTTCATTGAGTTCAGTGACCTTAGTATATCAATGTCTCACAGCTGTGTTCATGTCAACAAATGTTGATGTCTCGCTGAGTGGTATTCATTATTGTTATTGCATGTTTGTGTGTACTGTTGTGACAATGTTGGAGCTTAAAATAGAGCAACAAACAAAGCTTGTACATTTCTTGTTAAAACTTGCACAAGTGGATGTTTGTCTACGTTTATGATGCCATGAAGAAAACAGAAGTGTATAAATGGAATAAAAGTGTTTTTTTTTTTTTTTCTGAGAAGAGAGAAGCATCACTGACGAAAAGAGGAAAGATTGGCCATTAACAAGCATCATTAATTAAAAAATCTTAAAAAATTATTTCAATTGTGTTTCAAAATGTTTGGATGACGATGAGAAGCATAGCTGACCAAGGAAACAATGGCAGAGAATCAGGAAAAGCTTAACTTAAAAACTTGACATGAGAAAAGTTTGTACAAAAATGAGAAAGAGTTCACCAATGAACAAAACGAAGAAGAGTTGAAGTTTGCCATAACCTTTTGGAGATGCAAGACAATGTTTGGGTCCATGTTATCAATGGTGATGAAACATATGTGTACCAATATGACCTCTAAAGACAGCACCAAAGTGCACAATGGAGTTACCCAATTCTCCATGGCTGAAATGTTTTGTCAACAAAAATCAAGTATCAAAATTATGCCTCTAATTATTCATTATCAATTGGTACCAACTAGAGAAACAGTTAACCATGTTTACTACTTGGTGGTAAATAAAGGGCTTTGTGAGAAAGTTAGGCAAAAATGACCTGAACTTTTCACCAATGTATGTCCCTTGCATCACAATAATGCATCAGCTATATGTCTATGTCTCAGAGGGAAATTTTAGCCAGTAAATAAATAATTGTATTGGAACACCCTCACTACTCACCTGGATCTTTCCCCTAGTGAAATGTTGAGAGGAAGACAGTTTGATGAAATTCAGGGCATCAAAGGTAATTCAATAGCTCTGATGGCCATTCCATAAAAAGAATTCCTGGCTGGGCAGCTTTAGCTCAGAAGCTAAGGGCTCCAGCCACATAAACTAGAGCTGGCAGGTTTGAATCCAGCCTGGACCTGCCAAACAATGACAACTACAACAAAAAAAAATAATCAAGTGTTGTGGCAGGCACCTGTAGTCCCATTTACTTGGGAGGCTGAGGCAAGAGAATTGCTTAAGCCCAAGAGTTGGAGCCCATGCTGTGAGCTGTGACACCATGGCACTCTACCCAGGGTGACATAGTGAAACAAAAGAATTCCAAAATTGTTTTGGAGGGTAGACTAGGCAATGACATTGGTGCATAATTTCCAAAAGGGAGTACTTCAACAGTGATTGTAGTGCTAGTCAGCAGTGAGGTATGTAGCTCTTTCTAGGATGAGTTTTCAAACTTAATTGTCAGATCTCGTATACACAAAGGGTGTTAAAAATGTACACACATTTCAAGGAAAGTAAAAACTGTATTAAAATAGGAATATTCAATATATATATTTGTAACAAAAAATGAATACAAGTCATATTGAGAATCTCTTGTGATTACAAAAGTCAAATGTGACTACTCAGCCATAAAAATAATCGAGTTAATGGTTTCATGTCTTTCGCAGCACTTTAGATAAAACAGGAGACCATTATCCTTAAGTAAAATTTTTCAAAAATGGAAGAAGAAACACTACATGTACTGTCCAATAATTTAGAACTAATCAATGTGCACACATGGGCACAGAGTCACGGAAGTCACTGGAAAGCAATAAAGGGAGTTGAGAGTAGTAAAAATGTACCTATTAGGTACAGAAAACATTATTTGGGTGAAAGGTACTCTAATGCAACTGACTTATGCATTATAAAATCTATCCATGTAACAAAAACATTTGTACAACCTTAATATTTTGAAATTTAAGGGGTAAAACATAATAAATTGCAAATATCAATATAAACAAAAGAAGCACAAAATAAACCCAAATCAAAAAGAAATAGATTATTAATAAAAAATTAACCATAAAGAAAAGAAAAAAATAATACAGCTAATAAATCAGAGCCTATTTTAAAATATCTATGAGTAGTGGATCTATTAGTCAATATAATCTTGAAGAAAATTGACAAAAGCTGAAGTAAACACAATATGAAATATAAGCAGATATTTAGGAACTCTATAATTAAAAGCAAATACATTCTTTTTTTTTTGCTAAGTCGTATACACATAAATCATGAATACATTTATGCATACATGGGGAATATGTTGATATTTTACTACAATTTTGAGTACTTACACATTCTTAAACTCTAATGTTTTCAAAATCTAAATGAAAGGAATGATATGCTAAGAAAGTGTAAAATATTTAAAATATCCCAGTAGGTATCTAATATCCAAATATCACAAACATTATGGATCAACTTTTCAAATTTATCAGAGTTGTCCTTCAAAGGCACATCATTTTTAGGAATAAAAACATTCTATGTATCTTAACATTAGACCTTTTCAGCAGATTTTTAAAAATCAATCAATCCCTACATTACTCTATGCCAAAATTCCTCTCTCCTACCACATTTTTGCTAGATTTTGAAAATTGTTACTATATTTTCTTCAATTTTTTTTTATTTGAAAATATTACAAGGGTACAAATGTTTTGGTTACATGGATTGCTTTTGTAATTGCTTAGTCAATGTTTTAATTGTTCCTGTCACCCAGATAGTATTCATTGTACCTGTTAGGTAGGTTTTTGCTCATCTCTTCTCCCCCCTCACCTGATTCTCCCCCCCTCCACACCTCCACTGACTTTTAGTACCCTCTGTACAAGTTTCCTGATCAGTTAGATCTAAGTTAATAGTGAATATACATGGTGTTTGTTTTTCAATTATTTCAATACTATATATTTATTTTTTTATTAAATCATGGCTTTGTACATTAATACAGTCATGGGTTACCGTGTGCTGTTTTTATATACAATTTGAAATATTTTCATCAAACTGATTAACATAGCCTTTATGATATTTTCTTAGTTATTGTGTTAAAACATTTATAGTCTATATTTAGAAAGAATCACATGTACTCTTATAAGATGAACCATAGGTGTGATCCCATCAATCACCCTCCCTCCACCCATACTCCTCCCTCCCCTCCCGTCCCTCTCCCCTTTCCCCATATTCTTGGGTTATAATTGAGTTATAGCTTTCCTATGAAAGCTGTAAGTTAGTTTCATAGTAGGGCTGAGTACGTTGGCTACTTTTTCTTCCATTCTTGAGATACTTTGCTAAGAAGAATATTTTCCAGCTCCATCCATGTAAACATGAAGGAGGTAAAATCTCCATCATTCTTTAGGGCTGCATAGTATTCCATGGTGCACATATACTACAATTTATTGATCCATTCGTGGGTCAATGAGGACTTGGGTTTCTTCCATAACCTAGCAATTATGAATTGGGCTGCAATAAACATTCTGGTACAAATATCTTTTTTGTAGTGTGATTTTTGGTCTTCTGGATATATATCTAGTAGAGAAATTGTAGGATCAAATGGCGTCTTTCCAAAATGAACGTATTAGTTTGCAATCCCACCAGCAGTGTAGAAGTGTTCCCTTTTCTCCACATCCATGCCAGCATCTCTGATTTTGGGATTTTGGGATATGGGCTAATCTTACTGGTGGTAGATAATATCTCAAATTAGTTTTGATTTGCATTTCTCTGATAATGAAGGATGATGAGCATTTTTTCATATATCTATAGGCTATGTGTCTGTCTTCTTCAGAGAAGTTTCTCTTAAAATCTCTTGCCCACTCTGAGATGGAATCACTTTTTCTTTTCTTGCTAATATGTTTGAGTTTTCTGTGGATTCTGGTTATTAAACCTTTGTCAGAGACATAACCTGCAAATATCTTCTCCCATTCTGAGGGCTGTCTGCTTGCTTTACTTACT
>NW_003853961.1:0-4362 GCF_000181295.1 Otolemur garnettii
GAAATTTTGTATATGCTAGGCAAAGGGTCTCTACAGAATGACTGGCCCTCGGATAAAAACCCTAACCACTGAACCTTGATAAGCATCCCCCTTGTCAGTATTTCATAAATTGTCTCAATTTGTTTCCTGGAAGAATTAAGTAACTCCACTGGGAGAGGACCATTAAAAGCTTATGTCTTGTTTCCTTTGAACTTCACTCTACTACACACCCTTTCTCTTTGCTGATTTTGCTCTGGATCCTTTCACTGTGATACATCATAGTTGCAAGTGCCACTGTATGCTGCAGACCTGCCAGTCCTCTGAGTCAGTACCCTTTGTAAGACCCTTCTTGACACAGCACCTTTGCATGACAATTCTCTTCCTCCCTGCACCACTTCCCTCTGCCTCACCTTTCTTCTAGATTTTTCTTGGGGACACTTTTTAATCACTTTAACACCATACCTCATTTCAAGAACCACTTCTGAGGAACCCAGTCTAAAATAAATTCTGATAATCTCAAGGCTTAACTAATTACCATAATCAGGAAAATGAAGTGCTATGACTGTCCAATCTCAGCCAAGAATAAAAGGGCCTTTCCCCAGAAGTCAGGGAAGGAAGGCCAAGTGCTGGACAATAGCTAACCCACAAATAATATGGACCTTTTCCCAAGATCTGAAGGCTTATTAACTAACATAACATAATATTGTTTAAGGAGCAGCCTCACCTGATAATAGCTTGCTTTCTCTTATTGGCTTTCTTTTTCACAAAATGAGATTTTATTATTTCGTAAGGACCGTGGTATATAACATTAGAAAATAGTCACAGCCTTAGTGAAATGAAATGAAAGCCTTCTGCAAACCTTGCTAATAGTTAAGTGATTTGCTTCCCATACATCAGCATTTTAGCACCTAACTCAAATGGAAAAATGATAAATTATTTTGTGTCACATAATTTCAGTCAATAGTCTGTTAAATGCATAAAATCCAAAGTTATGTTGGACCTAATTTAATCAAGTTAAAATTTCATCACGAGTTTATCTTTTTAAAAAAATACTAATGAGGTGGAATTTCACACTTGCCTCATGCATCCCAACCTATAAGCCAATGGTTCTCAACCTGTGGGTCACGACCCCTTTGTAACAATGAAAATACATCTCGGCATTAGGAAGGTTGAAAACCGCTGCAAGCATTATCTCAGTTGGTGTTCCTCCTTAATCTTTTAACAAGTCACTCCTGGAGCATCTGCCTCCTTAATTTTGGTTTTGTTTCATGGGTTTTTAAAAAAAAATAGTAATTCTTGTATTCTTTTGTGAAAAAGTCTGATTATAAAATAATATAGGTTGCTTCAAACTTTTTGCCACCTAATCAGTTGTACAGTAAAATATTACAGTACATATTTCTTTATGAATTTTTCAGAGTTTCCTGTAGGGTAAATCTCCACAGTTGATTGGCTGAATTATATATTTTTAAATCTTTAAAAAATCATTTTGAAATTGGCTTAACAGAGGCTAGACCTCTTCTAATCCCCTTAGTAATATACAAGAGAACCAGCCTCCCTGTCCCTTCACCAACTTTCCTTATTTTAGATCTTCAAAAACTTTTTAATCCTGATAAGAAAAATATATTTTTAATTTGTGTCTTTTGATAGTTAATGACTTTGAGCATAGTTTCAACTGATTGTTAGTAATTTATATATCTATCTTAATATATCATCTTTTTGTGTAATTTTCCTATTTATTCCTAAAATTAATCACTTTTTAAAATAGAAGTACTTTATACATTTTGGATATTAACCCTCTATCAGTCACATATTGTACAATATTTTCCTATTTTCATTTTCCCTTTAGTTTTTCAATGCAATTATTTATTTGGTGCTCTAAAATGTTTCTATTATCTGATTTGTTTATGTCACTCTCACAGTGTTTTGGTTGTTATTTCAATAAAGTTCTCTTCCTCCTCCATATTACAAAAATATTTTCCTATTTTTATACTAAAACGGATACACTGTATGCATTTTTTTCTTTTCATCACTTTTTTCATTTTGAAACTTCACTTTTAAAATGTGTCCCTTGTCATCAAATTCTGCTTAATCATCATTTAGTCTGGCTAAGTACATTTCTTTCCTTTCATCTTTACTCAAAGCCAAGCCTCCATTCTCATAAATTCCTTATCTGAATTTCACCCAATTTACCTAATTGGTTCTTCTCTATCCATCTAAGGCTTAAGGGAATGAGCATGCTTTTTCAAGTGTAGATTCATTAGTTACATGCAGAGGATAAGTTCTGCCCTTTTCACATAATGCTTTCCAACTAAATTAATGGGGACAATGTTTCTAGCCTATCCCATAAAAATTTCAATTTGCACTCATGTCTCTTACGTGTCCCTTTTAATAAATCAGTTATGCCCCAAACTACAACACTGTTTCTTCTTCCTATCAGTTGGGTCCTTACTCTTGGTTTCCTTCCTTATGTGTATTAATGACATTTAGTTACCTAGTGAATTAGTTTCCCAGGGCCGCTGTAACAAAGTTTCACAAACTGGGTGTCTTAAACAACAGAAATGTATTGTTTCATAGTTCTGGAGACTACACTAGGGGTTAAGATCAAGTTGTCAGTAGGTTTGGTTCTTTCTGAGGATGGTAAGGGAGAAATCTGTACCATGCATTTCTTGTAGCTTTTGGTGGGTGACGTTAAGCATTCTTTGGCTTGAAAAACATATCTCCAAGCTCCGCCTTCCTCTTCCTGTGGTGGCTTCCTTGTGTGTTATCTATGTCCAAATTTCTTCTTTTTATAAGGACACCAAAAATATTGGATGAGGGGACCACCCTATTGCTGTATGAAATCATTTTAACTTCACTATTAATTAATTATAGTTTCCATAGCCATATTTCCAAATAAAATTATATTCTAAGGTCCTGGAGATCAGAACTACAATATGAATCTGGATGGATGGAGAACAGGAATGTGGACACAATTCAGCCCATAATATCCAGGCTTAAAGCTGCTGCAAAGATATCTTTGTCACCTGACTTTTCATCTGCCAATCTATCCCCACAATATCAGATCATATTCTAAATCCTGCATAATTTCCTCTGATCATCCCAATATTTTTATACAATAGCTTAATTTCTTCTGATCCATATCTGAATATAAAATCCTCCTAATTTTCATAACTCAGTTTATTCTACATGGAAATGTATTGATCTTCCTAAATTACAGCTGCTAAACTTTCAATGACTCTTCTTTACCTATAAATAAAATCCAAGTGGCTTACCTTGCATTTCAAACAATGATTCTTAGCCTAGCCTCCCATGACAAAAACTAGAATTCAAGTAGTTTATTTTGGGAAGCAGTTCTGAAAGAATATAACTGTGTTCATAGTGGAATAGTGATAATAGTGAAACCAGAAAGGAAGAAATGTCAATTCAAGGTTGTTTTACTAAGCAGGTTATTAGGGTTGGAAACTGGGACTTAATCAGATCATCTTGGGGACTTTCTGAGGCTCCAAAGAGAATATGCCCTTGGAAATGTCTGACTGATGGGCAAAGAGAGAAGCTTTTACCCATAAGTTCCCAATTCTCATTCTCTATTGGTCAAGGGTTGTCCCATATACTTGTGTGAAAATGGTTAAGCAGGTTCTATAGGAAGGGCCTTAAGATCTGGAAACCCTAGATCAAGAGTTGAAAGCACACGAGGTCTAGGAACCTCAGGAGGTAAGAGATATATGGTGAAACTGACTTAAAGTACTGCCAGGTTATATCTTTGTGCAGCTATTTGCTATAGCAATAGTAGTAAGTAGGTGAGCCCATATAATATAAGGTGGGGCCTTAGGAGTATCCGATACAAGTGGGAAGAAATATAGGTTTGTCTTGAAATCAAAGGTAAGTATCGCTAAAGCCTATGTTTATAATCTGTACAGAAACTACAGAGGAAGCCACGGGAGGGAAGACCGTTCTAGGACAGAAAAGAGATTTCTATTTTCCTGGGGCAAAGTTTAAAAGTGTTCTTGATCGCTACCAAAACTGAGTTTATGTTACTGATGCTGATGGGTCCCTTATAAGAAATAGGGAGCATAAAGCAAAAGTAGATACAGGTAACAAGATGAAAACAGATCATGTATTTTGTTGGAGAATGTTGAATTAGAAGTGCACAGGGAAGTTAAGATGACAACGTTTATCAGATAGATAGAAATAAGAGGTTAGGAGTCTAAGTGTGGCCTAGAATGAGAATTGGGAAGCCACTTGCAAAGATATATTCATTTATAAAAAGTCAGAATCATGGTTGAGTTTATCAATGACATGAGTGAGAAGAAAAAGAAAGAAGCCAAACAAATGAATTTAGGTATATAGGTATATAGGTATATAGGTATTTAGGTATTTAGGTAT
>NW_003853962.1:0-4359 GCF_000181295.1 Otolemur garnettii
GTAAAACATGCCACTGACTCTGCCAATACCTCACTCTGTTGCTAGCAACAGTGTGTTTAGTTCTCCACTACAGGGGTTATTAGGGTCAAAATAATCACAAGCGGCTATTGGAGAGATCTCTACCTGCACTGCCACCAACCAAAGGAAAGAATTTCCAAAGTTATAGAAAAGAGTTGACCTCAGAAAATTAAACACTGACATTGAAACTGGATATATGATTTGCTATGTGGCATAGGTGGAAGAGAAGTTAGTCCATCAGGCTCTCCTGCTAGTCTACAGTGCATTAAATAAAAGCATCAGTCTTACCATTGATGGTACCACTCTAGGTCCCACCCCTGTCACACCAACAATCAAATGGAGTAAGTAAAGAAATCTAGGGAGCTGAATCACACTCCATACTGCCCAGACATCCTGCACATGAGAACCAGGCAGTAAGAACAGTAGTGCAGCCCACTGTTTACAGTTCCTCTTATCTAAGTTATACGGTTATGAAAAGTTCCTTTACCTGTCTCTGTATCCTCAAACATACCTTCAAGTTTCTCCAACATATTCCAGAGGTCAGTTTTACTTTAAGGGTCAGTGAAATTTCATATGTGCACCAGAAGAAGCATCATATGCCACATACTTTACACACAACTTGTGCCACGTAAGTCAGAACTGATTTTCCTTAATGACTTTATCAGTGGGCAAAAATTACTCTCAACACAGTACCACATACCTGCTCAGCTGCATCTGAAAAGGGGCTGCTTCCTCCATAGTCGTCTATTCCCGGAACGTTTCCTTCATTGAAAGCAAAAGGACAAAGATGTTTAAAGGAAGGGCACTGGAGCAATATGGTAGTGGCAAAATTCCTAGGCCGTCTGCTACCAAGACATGGAAAGCAGACGTGTGCATGCAAGTGCTAGGTGCAGGTCATGGGACATGAACCTGGGCCCCAACCCTTATACACAGACCCTCTTTATGCCCTATTTCATGGTTCCAATCACAGCAAGCCATGTACTGCCTACAGGACAGGAGGAAGCAGGGCTGAACCCCTGCAGGAGATCTAGGCTGGGGGACCTTGGAATCTGCTCTGGGTTGTGAGCCTGACCCACTGAAGGGAAAACCCAGGGCTCCGCAGCATTTACACCCCCACAGAATCCAGAGCATTGACGGGGCCAAGCTGCAAAGACACCAGACATACTGAGCCCTGGGGTGGACACAGTCTTCATGGTCCCCTCACATTCCTGGGCTTTTACCTGAGTGGCCCATGTCATAGGCTGCCAAAACCTGAGCCTCCACAGGGCCCTCACATCCCTCCCGATGGAACTCCTTCTCCAGGGCACCATTGTTGTCTGTCTTTAGTGTTAGAGTGGACTGCTACTCCTGTGATCACAATGACATGCTACAGAAGTAGGGACGGGTTGAGTGAGAGCCCATGGGTGAGTGTGAGGTTGTCTGGGTTAACAAGAGCAGGGCTGGGCCCCCTTGTGCCTCCTGTCGCAGCAGGAGGGGACCAGGAAGATGGTACCAGTGCCCCACCCCACCCCTGAGGGTGAAGGCACAGAAGGCCTCAGGTAAGAGCTGTGGTAGCCGTGGGCAGAGCAGCCTTACACCTCAGGCTCCATTAGCGACCTCCTCACCCATGATGAATGAATTCTGAGTATGTCCTCTGCAATTGGAAAGGCTGCTTATGGCCAGCAAGGGTTTTGTCCACATCTGGAGCATTGCTGAAAAATAAAAAGAAGAGGGCATTTCTCTAGCAGTTCAAATCCCCTCGGGAGACGAAAAAGTTAAAGTGAGGGGCACAAAAGTGCAGCCCCTAACTAAGTCTGAAATTGAAGCCATTGCCTCCTCCTCAGCAGTGGTTCAATAGAAGGTCAGAACTGCGCCCGAACAGGAAAAGTGCTACAGAAGAGCCCTGGAAGTGGCCCTGGAGACACTGAATCAGAGAAAACCAGATACACAGGAGAATACCACACCATTCAAGAAGGTGCCAGAAAAGTGAGCCAGGCCATCCCCTTGTAGAAAGCATCAAAAACGCAAAGGGAAGTGATGGGGAGGTTCCTGGCAAACGTGAAGACCCAGGGTCACTGTTGGTGCATTCAGAGAGCAAGAACAGTGTGCACAATGGTGCATCACAGGTTCACACAGCGGTCGCTGCTACTGCAAGAGAGATGTAGACAAAGGCACCACACAGCTCCAGTCCGCGCCAAGATGTCCTGACACTTTTGGGGCATGGTGGTGAGGAAGACATCAAGAGAAAGGCAGAAACCTCCACAGTCACCTCCTTATGTCCTCCAGTCATGGAGGAGGATTCACATGCTTAAGACCAACAGGTGGCTCCATCTAGGCCACTGGGGCTGATCCCACTGTGCCCAAGGCTCTGAACAGAGAGGCACAGGACACCTGCACGAAGCCCCTGGCTGTCTCCTCTGCAGGTACAGACTGTGCAGGGAGCACTGAGCAGCCTGCAGCTGTTGCTGGGGAACTGGGCCTGGAAGGTGCCACAGCAGCCTGCAGACCCCTGTCCCCCAGGCAGTAGTACTTGCCTTGCGGATAAGAAGAGGAATCTTCAAGTCCCAGATTTGGAGAAGGAACTGCAAGACCCTCACCCAAAGCCTACTAAGCCCATCACTGCTCTTAAAACAGCTGGTGGTAAAGGACAGGGGCAACCTACAAGGATTACATCACCTCAAGAGCCTTGTCCCATTGAAAGAGGAACCACGCTCTGGTTTAAATTCAAGACCTTCTGTTTTCGCCTGGGGTGGTACAGAGTGTCAGCAAGGCACAGAAGACTGCCAGGGTGCTCCTGATTGAGGCAAACCTGCACCCTGAGAAGAAAAGCAACTGCGTCCCTCTATGGAGATTAAAGCCCTTGGATTGTAAAGAGAAAGAGAAGCTACAGAAGAGAGCCCAGAAAGAGTACAGGCAGAGTGTCAACTGGAGCTTCTCCCTGATCTCCCACTTTGGAGAGGCAATCACCTGTGGCTCCTTTGCCGGCTCCTTCCTCTGCTACTATGCTGCTGACATCACCTACCCAATGAGAAAAGCCATCCAAGAGGGAGACCTGGAGATTGACTTTCCAAAGGTGAATTATGCAGACCTAAAGGATTCAGAGGAGGAGGCCTCCTTGAGCGGGAAGAGGCCCTGCAAGAGAATTCTCCCAAAATGGATGCAGACTGCTCAGGACCAAGCCAACAGGAAGCTTGTGGACTTCATCATGAAGAGAAAGAGAGATGACCACCACTTTCTGGACATCTTGAAAGGCAAGAAACCATCCAGATGGCTGACGTCATTTCTCAAGTCAAGTAGGTGCTTGGTCTGCATTGAGACATGCCTGGAGGATGAGGATCGGTTGGATGTGGTGGTCAAACATTAACAGGAAGTCTACAAACAGATAGACTGTGCCATGCTGACTCAGATAAGAGATAACAAGGTCAATTTCATCCTGAAGTCCTTCTGCTGGAAACAATCATTCATGCAATTGCCACACTGGAGGAGCTAGACTACCTGGCAGCAGAAGAAAATTGCCTGTGTGGACCACCTGTGCATTACCATGAGAAAGAGCTCTTTGACAAGACTATCTTAAAGAAAATTAGAAAGAAAACAGCAACCACCAGGTGAGCTTATTAGTTCTGCTCCTGTGCCCTGACCTAGCAGGAACCTTCCTCCTCTCTAGAATACCATCCAAAACCAATCTGTATGGAACTCATGATCAGTCTCTGTGGCAAGTAAATGTTTTCCAGAAATTTGAGACTTTGGGTGGGTGAATAACTCATCCTGGATCCATCTCTAGCCTTTGTGCTTTGTGCAGTTCATACCAAAGTCAATGTGCTAGTGGGCAGTCAGCAGCACACTGTTCATTGTTGCTTCGCCTTCCCAAACATTGTAAGCAGTTTATTTCCCTTGACATTTTTAGATGTGTCATTGCCCAGATAGTTTCAGAGGAAAAATCTCGATTTTCATACCATGTCTTTTAACCCTACTTGACATTTTCACGTAGGACCCAAAACAGTTTTTTTTTTTTTTTTACATGACAAGTCACTGATATCAGCTGTGAACTAAGAATCATTTTTAAAGCCTAATGTATATTTTTACTTTATACGTTGCAGTTTTCTTTAGATACCCTTTTTAAGATGATGCCTGAATTTTCCCTGCCAGCCTATTTACATTTTCTGAAAACTGACTCTGACAGTTAAATCTGATGACAGAGATGTTTTCTTATATATGATCGTTACCTGACTTCTGATACCTCTTCCAAAAGCAAGCTGAAAGTCAAAAGCAATGTCCCTGGATCCCCTGTGTGTGGTCCGTCTGTCAGTGGGTGAGAGGTCAGCATGCAGCAAACATTTTGTCAGCCTTGTGCAAAACTGTTAA
>NW_003853963.1:0-1372 GCF_000181295.1 Otolemur garnettii
AAAAAAAAATCTCCTAGTAAAATATCCCCAAACTAGATAGATTAACAGCTGAATTCTACTAGACCTTACTGGTACCTATCCTACTGAAATTATTCCATAACATTGATAATAAAGGAATGCTTCCTAATTCATTCTATGAAGACCTTGATACCAAAGCCAAGCAAAACACACAATAAAAGGAAAACTACAACCTAATATCCTCATGAATATAAAAATCTTCAATAAAATACCAGCAAACATAATTCAGCAGCACATCAAAAAATAACCCACCCTGACCAAATGAGCTTCGTCCACAGATGCAAGAATGGTTCAACATACGTAAATCAATTAATGTGATTTGCCACATAAACAGAAGCAAAAACAAAGATCATATGATCATTTAAATAGATAAAGAAAAAGTATTCAACACATCCAGTATCCTTTCATGATAAAAAAAACAAAACTTCAACAACTGAGGAACAGAAGGAACATATCTAAAAATTACAAAGGCCATACATGGCAGACTACACCACAACATCATACTGAATGGGGAAAGGCTGAAAGCATTCCCCTAACATTTGGAACAAGACAAGGGCTCCCACTGTGACCACCTATACTTGGCATATGACTGGAAGTTCTAGATAGAGCAATCAGGCAAGAAAAGGAAATAAAAGAGTATCTACAACAGGATGGAGGAGGTAATATTATCAGTTTTCACTGATGATATGATCTTATATCTAGAAAATCCCCCAAAGACTACACCAAGAGACTCCTAGAATTGATAATTAAATTCAGCAAAGTCTCAGGTTGCAAACTCAATGTACACAAATTAGTAACTTTTCAGTATACTAGTAACAGGTAAGCTGAGAGGCAAATCAATGACTCAGTACCATTTTCAATAGCTACAAAATAAACGTCTTCACCATATCTGAGTCTGGTTTTGAAACTTGCTCTTCATGTTCTAACTATGTGTTATTTTGCCTTTTAGCATTATGCCTTGCAAACTTTTGTTGACAGCCAAACATCATGTAACAGGTAAAGCGAATTCTGGTGAAAGGATTTTAGTGATGTAGAGATAACTCATGGGGGCAAGGGGAGCATTCTATGGTTCTGAGGTTAGATCTCAGTCTTTAAATGCACCTGTGTCCTTGAGCTGTAAATTTCACCAATGTTTTTCAGTTCTTCCCCCCTCCTACACTCCCTTAAGTGAGACCTGATGGCTAGAGGGTGCTGGATTTAAAAGTTTCCCTTCTCCCAGGTCAGTTAGACTCTGAGGAAACACCAGTAGGTTAGGCTCTGATAGAATAGCTTCTCTTGAGGGCAAAATTTAGCAAGAAGAATATTATTTCAAAATGGTTACTTTTCTTTTCCCCCTCTAGGAGAACAAGAAATT
>NW_003853963.1:2836-4359 GCF_000181295.1 Otolemur garnettii
AGTTTTTTGAACCTGTCAGAGAACTTATGTGAAGGGGAAGGGATGGCTGGCCCTTTCATGGATGTCCAGGGACAGGAGGGAGCTGTTCTGCAGTGTGAGGATGTCAAGGGAAGCTGTGCATTAGAACCACCAGAAAGATTGGACAAATGTGAGAAATCAAACAGCCTTCGTACAGGGTAAATGGGATTTCCCATCAGTTTGACTGCTAGGTGGGCTGCCATTGTGGGAAGGTCAGTCCGCAGGGGTCTAGTACATGTCTGGCCCCGTTGTGCCTGCCAGGCCAGGCATCCACTTCTGGGGCAAATTGAGTGGCTCTTGCACACCGCCCTCAACCCCCCAGCAATTGTTGTCAGGAGGCACTGTAAGACTTGCCTCCCAAGGACTATGGAGAGTGTTAATCTCCAAACCTGGAGGGACTGAATTGAGTAAGTAATCAGGCCTTTATTGGCAACTAAGGATAAGAGGACTTATTCTCCTCCTCAACTAGAGAGTGGTTTCTGGCGTGTGCTCTCTGTCTTATAACACAATAGCGCCACCTGATGTCCCATCAATATACTGAAAATACATATATATTTTTGTTAATATTGTCCCCTTCCACAATTTTTTTATTTTTATTTTTAAATTTTATTTGTATTAGTTTCTTTTCTTTCCTCTTTTTTGATGTTGAAGTGGTAGTTGTTTATGGTTAGTTGATTTTTTTATGGTTTTGTTTTCTGTTAGCTAGTTTGGTTGCTTGTATTTTTATTTTGTCATAAATTTTATTACATTCAAACAATGTTTCTCTTTAAGTTATAGATCAAAATGGATCACAATGTGAAATATTTTGAAATGTAAGGTAAAATATGATATGTTAACCTAAGTTTAATTTTGCATTTCATTTTTTTCTATTTTTTTTATTAAATCATAACTGTGTACACTAATGCACTTATGGGGCACAATGTGCTGATTTGATATACAAGGTGGAAAGCTTACATCAAAATTGTTAACATAACCATCATCTCACTTACTTATTTTTTCTGGTAAGACATTTATACTCTATTGGTAATAGTTTTGAAATGTACCATCGCATTATACACATTAGATGAAGTCCCACCAAATACCCTCCATTCCCCCCTCCACTCCCCTCTCCCACCTCTTCTCTCCTTTCTGGACTATCATTTTGTTCTATCATTCATATGAATGTGTAGGTGATTATATATATTATAGTTGGTGCTCCTTAGAGAGGTAGGCAACATGTAAATTTTATTTTTATCCATATGATCCTCTCAATAGATGCAGAAAAAGCATTTGATAAAATTCAACATCCTTTTCTAACAAGAACATTTAAGAAAATAGGCATAGGTGGCACATTTCTGAAACTGATTAAAGCCCTCTACAACAAACCCACAGCTAATATCATACTAAATAGACTAAAACTGAAAGATTTCCCACTTAGAACTGGAACCAGGCAAGGATGTCCTCTATTGCCACTACTATTCAATGTAGTTGCTGAAAGTTCTAGCCAATACAATCAGGCAAGAGAA
>NW_003853964.1:0-1499 GCF_000181295.1 Otolemur garnettii
AGGCCTGAGCAAAAGAACTAATATATTTTTTTAAAAAATGGTAAAATACACATAATGTAAAATTTACCATTTTAACCGTTTTATGTGTATAGTTCAGTAATGTTAAGTATATTCACATTGCTATACAACCAGTCTCCAGAATTTTCACCTTATAATACTGAAGCTCTATACCCAGTGTGATAGTTAACTTTATATGTCAACTTAGCTGGGCCACAGTGCCCAGATATTTGGTCAAACATTATTCTGGATGTTTCTGTGAGGGTGTTTTTGGATGAGATTTACATTTAAATTGGTGGACTTTGAGTAAAACACATGGCCCTCCATAATGTAGATGGGCCTTATCCAATCAAGTGAAGGCCTGACTAGAAAAAAAGATTGACCTCCTCTAAACAATGCAGAATTCTGCCTGCAAATGGCCTTTGGACTTGAACTGCAATACTGGCTTTTGCCTGGGTTTCCAACCTACTTTTCCTGCATATTTTGGACCTGTGAGCCTTTTTAATTATGTGAGCCAATTCCTTAAAATAAACTTTCTCTCTTTTTCTTTTTTTTTTTTTGAGACAGAGTCTCACTTTGTCCCCTTTGGTAGACTGCCATGGCATCATAGCTCACAGAAACCTCCAGCTCTTGGGCTTAGGTGATTCACTTGCCTCAGCCTCCCGAGTACCTGGGGCTACCAGCACCCACCACAGTGCCTGGCTATTTTTTGTTGTAGTTTGGCTGAGGCCCGGTTTGATATATAGGGCCAGCACCCTACTCGCTGAGCCACAGGCGCCACCCGGCAGAAGGAAATTTATTACTAACATTTTTGCATCCTCTAAACTTACAACTTAGGTCTTTCCTTCTTGTTTGTGCATCAGGTCAAGTGACAGATGTTGGCTACTTTGACAAGGGTAAAGCAAACTCCAGGAACGTCACTAACAAGAGAACTTCTGCAGCCAAAACCAAACAACCCAAACTTCATTGTTTTTCCCAATAACTTGCAAGCGACCACCATTGGTTATGAAACCTGTGATTTTCTTGCCTTTCTTGGTCAGCTGGACCTTGATACAATTTTTGACAAGAGAATTCAGTTGTTTGGCACTTCAACCTTTTTTCCACCACAAACTCCCTTTGCATTTGAAGTGCCTCCAAAGAGGTTGGCCTTCAGGTTTGTCACCCTGGGTAGAGTGCCATGGCATCACAGCTCACAGCAACCTCAAACTCCTGGGCTCAAGCGATTCTCCTGCCTCTGCCTCCCAAGTAGCTGGGACTACAGGCCCACCACAACACCTGGCTATTTCTTTTGGTATTTAATGAAAGAAAATTTCTCTCTCTAGTATACTATCTTTTTAGCATAAGGAAATTTATTTATTTATTTATTTATTTATTTTTTTAGAGACAGAGTCTTACTCTATCACCCTTGAGTAGAGTGCTGTAGCCTCACAGCTCACAGCAACCTCCAGCTCTTGGGCTTAGGTGATTCACTTGCCTCAGCCTCCCGAGTACCTGGGGCTACC
>NW_003853964.1:3663-4357 GCF_000181295.1 Otolemur garnettii
GAATCTACGTGATTTCAAGGCAATTATTAGAAATGAAAAATTCTATCAGGAAGTTACTTTGCCCTGTAGTGCTGCCTGATGGGAGTGGCTGGTTTTGGTGTTAGAATTAGAATTTGTTGTTAGAATTTGTGTACACGTGGACTCGTCCAAGTCTTTTTCTCCATCAAATACCTATAGATCATTGTAATTGTCCCTGAGCCATTCTGAGTGGTAAGCATGTTTAAATTCTGAGGGAATTCATAACATATAGCAGCCAGTACAAACTGACAAGCAAGTCAGCTCTGCAGACTTATTTGATTTGGCCTGCATGTGGGTTGGCCCATGCAATGTTTTTTAAAAATTTGAATTAGTAGACAACTTTTTAAATGGAGAGATTTCATGCCAAAAATCTAGATTTGTAGCTTTTTTGGAAAGACTAGCCAAGCTGGCAAGACCGAGCCTACATTCCCACATGGCAACAGCTGGCCACTGCTGAGGAGCAGCTGCCCTTGAGAGCTAGAGCTTGTGCTGTTCTGTTCCCCTCAGACCCCACCTCCGCCCCGAGGCTGGAGAGCTTGGGAACACCCAGGCAGTAGACTTTCTCGGTTTTTGCCAGCAGCCACTTGTTTTGTTTTGCTTTTTCTAGACAGTCTCAGTTGGTCGTCCTGGTTAGAGTGCCAGGGTATCATCATAGCTCACAGCAACCTCAAACTCT
>NW_003853965.1:0-4356 GCF_000181295.1 Otolemur garnettii
TAATACTCCTATAGGGTGGTGCAATATTTTTCCTCCCATGTTACAGATGAGGACAGTGAGCTGAAAGTGTTTAAGTCCCTTACACATGTCACACAGCTAGATCTGGGGTTTTCAAATCAGGCCACCAAATAAAGAGTTCATATACTTATTAGGTTCTCTGTTCTTCTCTATGATATAGTCATATAATCTTCTGAGGGCCAGGGCCCTGAGAAACCATGGATAGAAAGTGGGGTGGGGAGGTACATGGGCTTCAGAGCCCGCAGGCTGGAATTTAGCCCTAGATCTTTGATGATTAGTCACTTGATATGAGTATATTTTGTAAATAATGCTTTCCTCATCTTCCAACGGAGAATAATTACACCAAACTCACGGCTATTGAAGAGATGAGGGCACAGATGTGAAAGGTCTAACACAGGGCATCTCATTTGTCAGGCAGAACATGTCCTGGTTTCCGGCCCTTTCTCCCTTTATATTCACTAGAAGTGTGACTAGAACCATTGGTTCCTGCTCTGCTCAATTTTCCTTTGTCCCCAACAATGCAGGGTCTCTAGAATTCAGCTGGCACACTGGGCAAGGTGGGGCGCTGATAACACCTGACCTGACCAAGCTTGGGGGGTTATAGTTTTAAATTATAAAAAATAATTTATATATTTTTAAGATACTTTGTTCTAGTTGTCACCGCTACTCACTGATACTTAAGTATATTTTTGAGATACTTTTCCACACCAAAGCCTAATATTTCTGAAGTTCTGATCCTATAAGGACAGAGCATGTAAAGTGGAAATTTCCATGGGAAGAGACGAGGGTCATGGCTCACTGAGTAGCCTTTTCTTACTCCCTGATGTCACATATTTATTGCTTGCAAAACTACAAATGATATTAAGAGCAATTACCAAATATCATAGCCACAATGAGAGTCATTTAGGAAGGCCAGGTGCATGTGGCACCCCACTACACAGCTGACAGAATTTGGAATAACCACTTTCTTCCATTTTTTATAATGCCATCTTTATTAAAACCTTGAACCCATCTTCCTTTAAATGCCATAAAATGTCCTTGGATTACACTCAACTGAGAGATGTTTGCAGGCACCATGTGTACTATCTCAGATGCAGGCACCATGTGTAGTATCTCAGATGCTTCTATCTCAGCAATTCACCTTTAGGTTTACGTTGCCCTTGTGTTGCCTGGGTGTCTAGTGAACTTGCACTTACAGAGCACATAAGAAGATATTCTGCTCTTAGAAGTCAGGGTACTTAGACTTCTCAGTTTCTTCAAATCCTGTTTCTGTTATTTTGTAAATGTATGTCCTCAGACAAATTGTTAATACCTCTCTACTATCCTCAGTCAGTTTCTTTGTAAATGGAAATGAAGATAATGTCTGTCCGTCTCTCATAGGTTGTTATAAATATTAACTAAGGTTAAAACTTTACATCTAGAGATCTCAGAATAGTGTTTGACCCATAGAGGGTAATGAATGTTGTCTATTATTCAGCAGGGGTGTTAGCTTCAAGCTGAACGCTGAACAGCTGTCTTGCTCTTGGTGTTGGTGGTGTTGATGGACGTTGACTTAGGTTTCGGTGGTACTGGGATGTCGCTGCAGTGTAGAGCATCAGAAATGACTGTCTGGGGCCCCTCCCATTACTCTGTCCTGGCTGCCAAAAGAACAGCTCAACTAATTCACTGTCTTCTCCTAGATATGCTGCAGCTGCAGCTCACAAACAACTCGGCCTGCTACACCTACCTCCTCCTGCTGGTCAAGAGCGTGGTCTACTCTGCGGCCATAGCCTTCTGTCTGATCAGAAGGACAGGTGTCTGCCGCCCTGGGAAGAGCCCCTGACAGATGGCAGCACAGAGGGGTCATCTTGCCTTCATTGTGTATTGGCCCCCAAATAGGGTGACCAGATTTAAACATCTGTAAAGCTGGACAACGCGCGGGGTGGGGGTGGGGTAGGGTGGGGGTGGGGTTGTGCAGGGGACCGGGTGGCGGGGGGCGCTCAGGGGTCGGGGCAGGGCAGGGCCTGACAACAATGCAAACTTTGATAAGCAGTTCTCTATAATCATTTCTCAGCAATTTCTTATTATTACAGTTTAACATTATAAAATTAACAAAAATAATATAAAACTCATATTCTGGTGAAACAGCCACATGGCAGTGGAAAACCGGATATTCCCTTCTTGTTCTCCCGCCCCTTCGTGCATTCTTTCAAAAAATCGGGACTTTTTAAAAACGCCGTGGGACGCGGGACAAATTGTTAAAAAGTGGGACGTCTGGTCACCCTACCCCAAAAGCGACTGCTGAGGATCCAGCTGGGCTGTTCTGGATCTGGGCTATTTCAGTTCCCACATGTATTATTCTGCTCTGTCGGTCTTGTATGCTGGTGTTCAAACCACTGACCCAACAGGACACTTCATCCTGTAACCAGGGTGAGCTCCCAGGACAGCCTTTAGCTCCACTCTCCCCACCGCCTACCCCAGCACCTCCGGCCAGCCCAGGTCATCACGGCCTCAGTGTAGAGGGCAAGCTCCAGCCTCACCCCTCGGTGCCCTGCAGCCAGATCACTGCTGAAATCCTTCCATTTACACTCCCTGGAGCCGCTTTCTTTGCTACTTGAATACTGTGCTTTGTTTTTCATTATTGGTGCAATAAACATACACAAAGTCCACTATTGTCTGTGTGCACTTTCATGCAATCACATTGAAAGTCCAGGGTAACAAACAGTGTAGCAGTTGGGCTGTGGAATTACGTGTCGGTTGCAAGAATAGTCCCATACCACATTCCTAATTCCTTCCCTGAGATAGTGGTCATGGTTTTCCTTAGGCCATCACCATCTCAATGAGAAACCACCGGTGAAATGAAGTAGCTCAGTTGCTTTCTCTTAAGATTACCAGATTCAGATTCTTTTGTGTTTGAATATCCCAATCCCAATGGCAAAAAGACACCATCTTAGGCGGTGTTTTTCACCATTTTTTATCTCACAGCACACTTGAACCTGTAGTTAAACTTCTGTGGCACATTTAAATTATGTTGATCAAAAAGAGAGCCAAAAAAAAAAAAAAAAAAGGATATACTAACTGTGCTTTGAACTTTCAAAAGTTCATTAAATTAACGACCTTTAAACATTTCTGTGGCACACCAGTTGAAAATCACTGATCTAAGGAGACTCCCACTGTGTGCAGCTGTGCCCTGGTGTCCCAGCGTCTCACGTTGTCCCCAGGAGAGCTGCACTGACCCGGGAAGGCTGCAGGACTGAGGAGTTGGGCACAAGCACACGGCCCCAGGGTGCCTGGGTTTGAGTCCTGGGTCTGGTGTTTAGTACCTGAGTGATCTCAGACAAGTCCCTTGATCTCCAGGTGCCATAATTGCCTCATGTGAAATGGAGTGATAGTGCCCTGTCCCCTGGAGTTGTTGTGTGGGTGGGGTGAGTTAATGAAGGCACATGCGGGTCCCCAAGAGCATTGACTTGGGCTGTTGGGAGCTCTGCTTTAGAAACAGAAGATGCCCCCCCACATGCATACAGACACACACACAGGCACTGACAGTGATCTCTAGTCACAGCTCTCTACAGAGAGGCCAGCTGGGTGAAACAGGAACCCTGTGAGTTTCTACCATGCTCCAGGCAACCTTGAGTCCTGTAGGAGTCCTTCCCATGACCCACTGTTTAGAGATCAGAAAGATTGCGAGTTTCTCTACCTCCAGTGGGCACTTTAAGGTAGTTAATCTTAAAGTTAGGTTAGGTAACTATTTTTTAGGTTATGGCTATTTCTATTTTCTGAGATAGGGTCCTCCCTCTGTAGCTCAGACTGGAGTATCACTGTAACTTCCAAGTCTTGGGCTTGAAGAATTCTCCCACATCAGCCTCCCTATAGCTGGGACTACAGGTGCATACCACCACACCGGGCCATAAGAGGCATAATTAAAAACCAGAGCCTATACATACACCTACACACACAAACACCCAATGCCACGAGCTTTTCCTTTTACCCGCTTTCAAATAGGAAAAACAAAAGAAAACTTGTGCTGCTTCTTTACCAAAGGCATCCTCCAAGGAGTCAGTGAGAGTCTTCTTAAAGATGTGTGTGGCATCTATGATCCTCCTCACATGTAGTGTATTCACCAGGCCACTGCTTTGTCCCTAATTTCCCATGTGTCTTGGGGAAACTGTGACCTAGGCTGGAATTCCCATAGTTGCTCCTGGTTATAAACAGCATGGACTTTCTGCCTGACTTCGGGAGCATGTGTCCTGGGTTTGCTGCTGCTCTTTGGGGGGTGCTGGTGAAAGGCTCTGTGAGTCCAGGCCCAGCAGGGAGCTGAGGGTGCCCTCTGGAGATGTGGAGCCTTCTGACACCCCAGCC
>NW_003853966.1:0-4352 GCF_000181295.1 Otolemur garnettii
GTGTGAGTGTGTGTGTGCCTTCCTGTAAGAGTGTGTGTGCGCCTTCCTGTAAGAGTGTGAGTGTGTGTGCCTTCCTGAGAGAGTGTGTGCCTTCCTGTGAGAGTTAATTTGCATGCCTTCCTGTGAGTGTGAGTTTGTCTTCCTGTGAATGTGGATGCGTGTGTGTCTTCCTCTGAGTGTGAGTATGTGCATGCCTTCCTGTGAGTGTGAGTGTGCATAACTCTGAAGTTAGCATACATCTAAGAGCTATAGAATTGCTGGGTCAAAGACTATGCAAATCTCCATTCTGACCTTTATCGATAAGGTGAGCCCTGTATATGAAGGGTTTAGGGGAGAAGTTTGGGTCCCTATCTTAAGCTGATTATGCCATGTAGCATACTGAAGCACAGAGTAAAATTTGTCATATTCATTGTTTTTGAGGTGGGAAACAGGGGTGGGAATTTCAGTGGCATCGTAGAGTTCTGCCTGCCACATGCATTTTGTTCAATGACCAGACAACATTTTAGAATTTCTGAAAAGTTTATTATATTTTCTCAGTTATCTCTGGTTCTTCTGGGACCAGGTATTGGGTTTAACTTGATCTTCCTTGGTCTTTCTTTTTAATGTCTTCTTTCCCCAAGTCTTTTTAATAAGGTCCACATTTGCTGTTGTTCCAGTTCCTCCAAAGGCCTTCCTTGAGTAGAGGGGCTGATGGGGGCTCTGTATGGGCAGAATGCCCTGAGAAGAAGGAGTGTTGGAGGCTGCGTAACATTTAATATGTGTAGATTACTGAAATTCCCAAAGAACAAGCAATTTAGAGACAATCCATACACGCTAAGCAAGTGTCATTTGGGGGCATCCTTTTATTCCCTCAGTATCTCTTGGTTAAGTGTAAAAATGCTATAAGCTCAGCCATTAGCTTTCCCAGGAGAACAATCTACGGGGAATAGTCTTTTTGCTTTATCTTGAAGATAGCTGTCATTACTTTAAAATTAAATACAACAATAAAAAAGACAGAGATGTCAAGGTAATAATCCTTCCAAGTTACCCCAAAACTTCTGGCAAGGAAACTTGGACAAGGGGCAGGGAGACATTCTTTGCCCTAAGTAGTCAACGACAACTCGCAGTCAACTGAGATGACAATTGATTCTATGTATTATTTCATGATATATAATTTTAAAATTACTAATTGACAGGTGACAGATAGTTTGGAGTACTATCTTGAAGTCAAAATTTCCCGAACAATGTGCAAGAAAGCTTCAGGAGAAAATGAAAACTGCTTATTTCAAACAAATCCCCAAATGCAAAAGGTATGTGGCTGAGGCAAGTCAGGGTGGGGGTGGAGTGGGAAGGGTGGCAATGGCCCTCATTAGATTTGTGTGCCAGAGAGGACCCTTAGGACCAATCTTGCTTTAGTTTTCTAGTTTTCCATGTTCTGTTCATATTCAGGATTGTAGATGGCCAGGTTCCCCCCATCCCACCTGCACACACAAGAAACACATGCACTTAGTGGCTAAAACAAAATCAGTTCTAGTCTACATCTGGGCTGGGCTCTGCTGGACAGTTCTTCTGCCCCCTGTGGTGTCTGCTGGGGCAGTTACATTCCAGACAGCTGTTTTACCCACATATCCAGTACCTCAGCTGGGATGGCTGAGATGATCAGAGGCTTGCCAGGCATCCTTCCATTCTGCTCAGGGACTCCCCCTGAGGCCAGCTTGCAGGGTGGTCAGGCATCCTGGTTCGTTCAGGCCTGAAGTGTTTCCTGGGATGTGGGCTGTTGAGTGCTGAAACCATGGAAATCACAGGCAAACCAGGGAGAGTCATTCATCCTACGCTTGGATGACCTCACAAGATGGTGCTCTCAAGGGCATTCAGCGTCTTAAATACCACCACACTGACAGGAGGGGAACTGGTGGCAGCCATGCTGATGTACCATATACCCCACAGGGTGTTGACCTGGTAGAAAACATGGCATGACTTTCCTCCACCGAAGTCCTTAAAAAAGGGTTCCTCTTGGTGCCAGGGCCCCAAAAGTGTGTGACTGCTTTAGAACAGGGAACATCTGAGTCCAGTAGTCTGGCTGTTGTTTGGACGTCCTGGGCAGTTTTGGGTCCTTATAGCCACACAGACTCCATGGAGCCTGATGTGTACAATCTACTGCTTCTTCATGTCAGAGATGGGGTAACCTCAGCCAGGTTGGGGTGTCACCAGGCTTTGTGCCCAGGTAGGGACAGCTACAAGGGGGCCAATTCATCACAGAGGGGCCGAGCTTTATACAAAATTCCCTAGTTGATTAACAGGGACACATTTTAGATTTAAATTTAATCTTTTAAGTGTACATAAATATTTTCTAAAGGTGCATTCTCATTAAAGTGCAAATGATGAGAGTGGTGGCATGCCCCAGCGGCCCCTGGTGGAGTCCTAATCCCACCCCTGTCTAGGAGTTACCACTGTGATCATTTGAGTACCCTCAAGATAATTTCACTATAAATGTATATAAACTGATATAGCCTTTCTTCTTTTTCCTTGTTTATTTTTCTGATGCAATTTTATTTTTTGCATTTTCACATTTGTCTTGGCAATCTTCTCATAGTAGTTGTGTCCAATTTTCATATTTAATATTTGACACTGCATTGAAAGTCTCTATACATGTATTTTTTCACCTATTTAGTAAATACCTAAAGACACACCGAGGCATAAATCATAGGAGATTAGTGGTTGCCAAAAGTTACTAAAACATTCTCCAGTAAAAAGTATCTTCTTATTATACTGAGTAATAGTAGACATCACTGTAGGTGCCAAATGCAAGTATGTGGCTACATGTAGAGAATGAATTTTTGTCATAAACTACTAGAAATGGTTATAAATTAATTTTCCAGAAATTCAGGTAGATACTAAAAGTAATACACCAAATAGCCATGTGGCTATTACACAGGTTTTAAAAGTATTATTTTATCATATGAATTTTAAATATCTATTTCTTTTTAAAATTTCTTTCTATGTTTACAAATAAATTTTCTTACATATATTGAAGGTATATGACATTATGGAATTCACAGAGATTATACAATGGTTACCACAGTGAAGGAAATTAACACATCCATCATCTCACATCCTTACCCATTTTTTTGTTTGATTTGGTGGCATGAGCAGCTAAATAGAGTCATTTAGCAAGAATTATTCCTCTTGTATTTACCACTTTGTGACTTCTGACCTACATTTCCCCATGTCTTCTTTGTTCTGTGTAACCACTATTTTATTCTCTATCTCTGTGTATTTGATTAATTTTTATAACCAGAAATAGTTGTGAATTAATATCCCAGAAATCCAGGTAGATATAAGGAATGATATACCAAATACCCATGCTCATTACCACTCAGATTTTGCAACTATTATCACTTTATTACATTAATCCTAAATATCTGTTTTTTAAATTTATTTTTAACAAGATTAAAACTATTTATTTATTTATTTATTTATTCCACATGTGAGATCATGTAACATTTTTCATTCTGTAGCTGACTCATTTCTCTAAATATAATGTCCTCCAAGTTCATCCATGTTGTACAAATGGCAGAATCACCATTTAAAAGGCTAATATTCCTTTGTGTATCTATACCACAATTTATTTATTTATCTGTCCAGTGATGGATGATTGGGCTCTTTCCGTATCTTGGGTTTTTGTGAATAGCACTGCATTGAGTGTAAGAAAGTGTCCAGACATCTTTCTAAGGTGGTGATGCTTTTTTGGAGCTGGTGCTGAGTTCTGTGGTAGTTCTATTTATAATTTCTTTGGGAACCTTCACACTGTTTTCCATAATGGCTGCACCAATTTACATTCCCACCAACAATGACAAGGGCACCCTCTCTCCACATCTGCACCAGCATTTGATAGCTCTTGATTTTTTGATAATTGCCACCCTAATGGGTGTTATGGATTTAAAATATTTATTTTTAAACGTAAATATTCCATATCCACTCCATTCCTTCTCTTAAAAACTACTGGTCTTCTGAAATTAGTAACATTCCTAACCATATTTTAAAACTTTTATCTATGTACACAGTTTTTTGTGTTTTTCAAAATGTCCATAAATTTTGAAAGTTGCTCTTTTTTCTTTTTTTCACTCAACAATGTTTTGAGACATATTCATGTTGGTACAACTTGCATTATTTACTTATGCCAAATGATTTCTTGGGCCAGTTGATATATATACAGAAATTCACCAAAAAATATTTTCTTTTCATTTTTTTGAGACAGAGTCTGAAGCTATCCCCCTGGGCAGAGTGCTGTGACATCACAGTTCACAGCAACCTCCAACTCCTGGGCTCAAGTGAGTCTCCTGCCTCAGCCCCCCCAAGTAGCTGGGACCACA
>NW_003853967.1:0-4352 GCF_000181295.1 Otolemur garnettii
CTGTCCAATCCCTCAACTCTCATCTCCATAGACCCTGGGTGTAGAGAGGCGGGAACACAGAGAGGTGTTGGAGAAGAGAGTTCTTAGCCTACTGAAAATGAAGACTTGTGAGAGGGGATTCCTGCAACAGGGACGATCAGCCCCCCTTAGGTTCCACTTAGAAAAACAAGGGAGATTTAACACAAGTAACTGTCATGGAAGGCTAATGATTTAAGTTAAAAGCATCTTCTAAGTGGTGAAATATAAAAAACAGAGGAAAAATTATTAAAAATACGCCGGGGATGCAAATTACAGTCGTTATACTTGCTCATCACCTTAGAAATTCTTAGAAACGCTTTGTTTTAATGAGGCATATGGTGTTCTATTTATTGAGAAGCAAAATTTATAGTGGAAAAATAATCTCCAACAACATTTGCATTAAATCTTTTAAAATTATTCCTCTTGTCCTTAGATTAATAGGGAGCATGGCTCCAGGAAAGCTGGAGATCAACTTAATATGCATTTCCAACAGCAGAAACAAAATGAAATAAAATTTATTTCATTCATTTCCACTTTGAAAATATGTGAATACGATCCAATCAGTGGTATAGTGACAGGTTAAAAGACGTGGCTTTAGAGCCAGAAAGAAGCCTGGCGTTGGGTGTGCCTTGCTGTTATGCTGAGACTTACTTGGTTTCCTCACCTGCCATGAGGATGGAGCCTCCTTGATTTCTTTGGTTGCATTTATGAGATAAGTGAAATCACATGTGTAGGTTACTTTATAGGCGCAAGAAAATCCTCAGTCTGTGTTGCCTAAAGGAAGCCAAGAAATGCTGTGGGTCAGGAATGAGAGGGGGGTGTGATTCCCCTTCTCACACAGGGCGGCCACTGCCTCCTGGGAGTGAGGACATAGACTTGAGATGACACCTGATGACCTTCCTTTCTCAAAGTATTAAAACCTGTCTAGAACTCCGCCTGGTTGCATCCATTCATTCCCTGAGTATATCCTGAGACCCTGCTTGCCAGCCACCAGGGATGCTTTCAAACTGCCCTCTGGTTTTGTAAGGTTGTGGCAGGAATCTCTATCAGTTAAGCTCCTACCAGCAAGTAGACTGCACTCCCACTGGGGGTCCAAGAGTATTTAAAGGGGTTACTTCTTATAAAAAGTACAGACAAGTTTGAGGAGAAGTACAGAGTGCTGATGGAGCTCTGGGACCCTAGAGTAACAGGAAGCTGCTCCCTCCTACACTTCCAGGGGTGGGGGTGGGGGTGGGGGGAGGCCTGTTGGAGCGTGATCTAGAGTCAAATCTTGTGGACAGCAGAGGGGGCCTCTCTGTCCTCTTCCCTCCCCATCTCCCTCACCTGCTTCCATCGGTCCCCTGGTTGAACACACCCAGGAGACAGAGGGGTAGACAGTCCTTGAGGCCCAGCCTTTTAGGGCACAGACCAGGATGGAGTAGGGTTTACAGCGGATCTGGGGGTGCCCAGGAGAAACAGCCAGAAAATAATAATCTATCTTTCTCACTTTCTTTTTTGTGTCTTACATAACAGATGTTGGCTTTTTTTCTGAATATAAAAGTAACATATTTTTATTGTAGAACATTTGGAAAACTGCCTTGTAACTTGCAATCTTACTTTTTCTTAGCCAGGATGCATTCCTGGTTGAAGGTATGTGCATGTATCCAGCAAGCTCTCATGCTTGAAGGACCATAAAACAAATCTATTTCCATGGCTGAGACCTTACAGAGATGCTCTTGCTTGCCAAAAGACCTGCTGATATTGCCCTGGAACATTCTGTCTTTCTGCCCATGGGGGTTTCCTATCACGGCATCTTCCTGTGTGTATTACCCTCTGAGCATTTTACATTCCCACAGTTGTGTCTTTAAACACCATTTTGTTCTATGGTATCTCTACTAAACGAAATCCATCTACTCAGTAATAAAAAGAAAACTTCCTATAACCCTTCTGTGACTTCCATTGTCATCATGTCATATGTGTTCTTTGATATTTTCCAATGCTCACGTTTTTACAGGGTTATAATTACTGAGTATGCATAGTCTACATCTGGCATTTAAAAGTTAAATTTGAATTTATTTTTTTAAACTTAGGAGTATATTTTATTTTATTTTATATTTTGCAGCTTTTGGCCAGGGCTGGGTTTGAACACGCCACCTCCAGCATATGGGGTCAGCGCCCTACTCCTTGAGCCACAGGAGCTGACCCTAAACTTAGGAGTATAAACGTATCTTTTTTTCAGGTTCAACCTTACCTATTGAGCCGCTCAAATTGACTGTAGTTCTGTGACAAAGCCCCTGTTACTGTCTACTATTGAGTAAAAGCTTCACATTGTGTCTGTCACTGCTGGGTCAGCACTGGAGGGGCACAGTGCTGTGTCCGTTCCTTGGAGTATGCTGAGAAAATTCTCTTCCTTGGCATGCTGAACGATATACCTGAAAATCCCAGGGGGCTTCTCCCTGAAACACTCACAAAGGCAGCATTCCTCTCCTCCAGCCTCAGCTGCTCTGTCTGTTTCCTGCCAACTCCCACATAATATAGTCAAATCATGTGCAAGAAATTCAACCTTGGTTTCCCAGGCGATGGGACAATGCCACCACTTAGCATTCCCAGTCACACAGCTACGCTCCATCACGTCCGTGCTCTCTCTCTATCGCCCTGCGAGAGAAGCAGACTTCTCAGGGGAGGTGCTTGCTGGGTCTACATGGGCAGAGTGAAGGGATATGCCGGCTTCTGGAGCCATGCAGTCATGTGGGGACATTTTTCACACTCACATCCTGGGAAACCACCAGGTTAACCACCAGAGTTAACATCTCTCTGATTTGGTAGCTTTGGGGGCTACCTCTTTTCTGATCAAACTCTCAGAATTCTTCATATTCTCTTGTAGTCTGTTATGACAGTTTTAGAGTCTGGGTCTTCCTCCAAAACAGGTGCTAGTCCCCTCTGGAGCCTGCACACCCACGGTGCATCCTTGAATTTTGGTCGTGTGTCATGAACTGTAGAATCTGCACCTCATGAGGGCCAGATTCCTGTGATTTAAGCAGGAAATTTAAGCTTCTTCTTCCTAATGACAGTGATGTTGACTTGGCCGCTTCCCTGTGACTTTACACATGTGAAAGGTTTAAACTGGGGTAAAAACTGAGATTGAGGTATTTTAATCTCTCTCTTGCATTGATTTCTTTGTTTTCTTTTTTAGAGTATTAAGGGATCCTATTTTTTAAAATTCTGAATCTGTCATGTTTTAGCTGTGTTACTTTGGTCAAATAATTTTTCTGACCTTCTATTCTCTTGTCAGAAAAAAATGATAAAAATAATCTCGGAGACCATTAGGGGAGCAATTGAAGTTCCTTATGGGAAGTCCTGTGTAAGGTAGAAAGCCCTCCACAAATGCTATTATTTTACATTCTTCATGATGATTGATTATTTGGGAGCCAATTGTTACCTACTATCCCCTCTCTCTTCCTCCGAATAGCTTTGCGTTACCTTCTTGGACTTTTGTGTTTTATAAACTTTTCTCACCATGTTGAATTTCATTGACATGGTAAATTGCGGTATTTGCTTATTATACAGTACTTTGTCACATTTCAAGTGTTGGTTTAGAGAACATGCTGTGTATTTTTATTTAATGAAACATACAGAACTGTTCTTTCTCTGTGTTTTTTCTGCTGTAGGTCTTAAAAATTGTCACTAGAGCCTCATCAAATAACAGACATCCTGAGAGGGGACGTTTCCGACCTCTATGATGAAGAAAAGCAGGAGTGTGATGACAGTGGCGGCTGAGGACGTAAGTTCCCAAAGGCAGAGTTGCCATGCTCCGTCCATCAGATCTGTTCCGTGAAGAAGTAGCTCAATAATCCTTCGATAGGGCAGACCGGGTGTTTATCATGCCTACCTGATCCTGGGTGTTCCTATGTCACAGATGTGGCCAGCAGCTAAAGGGACTTAGGACTCTGAGGGTACAGCAAGAAAAATGCCCACTCTGTAGCTTGGAGACGGGCTGCCTTTCAGATTTGCGGTCTCCATTTACAAAGCCACCAGCCTCGAGTGTGAGTGCACATTGTAGCCCAGCTGGTTCCTCTATCCCCACCGCTCCCATTGTCAGGCCTCTGGTGACTTTATTCCGTGCCAATACCACCAGCCCTTGAAAGTCACATCCTGCAGTGGGGACTTGGCAATGTCACATCTTCTAGGTCTCTGCTCAAGTGTGTGGTTCCCGTGTCAGCACCATCAGCACCTCCTCCTGGTATTTACTGGAAATGCAAATTGCAGGCCACACCTCAGACCTGCAAATCAGACTGTATTTTAACAGGGTCCCAGGGTGATGAGCCGTGTGCATTAGGTTTGAGTAGCTTTGCTCT
>NW_003853968.1:0-1010 GCF_000181295.1 Otolemur garnettii
TAAAAATAGCTGGGTGTTGTGGCAGGCGCCTGTAGTCCTAGATACTCAGGAGGCTGAGGCAAAAGAATCTCCTATGCCCAGGAGTTGGAGGTTGTGTGAGCGGTGTGACGCCACAGTACTCTACCAAGGGCAATAAAGTGAGATTCTGTCTCTACAAAAACAAACAAATGATAAAACAAACCAAAAAACTTCCACCTACCAAGGACTGCCCCTGTGTGCTAGAGCTACTGCATGTTAAAATATGGATGCCTCAGAGCAGAGGATTTTACAATCTTTCACATCTATACGTTTTATTCTGCAAAATTAGAATCATTCTGTACGTATATTCCTAAACTGGATTTTAAGTGAGGTGCTGTGTACTTTTTTTTTCAAATTTAAATTTTTTTTATTTTATCTTATTTTATTATATTTTTTAATTAAATCATAGTTGTGCACATTAATACTATCACAGGTTACAGTGTGTTGTTTCCATATACAATTTGAAACATTCTCATCCAATTGGCCACCATAGCCTTCATGTCATTCTCATAGTCATTGTGTTAAGACATTTATATTCCACATTTAGAGATATTGGTTCCTTACAGACATGTCTTTGTAGAGAATTTTGATAAGGGCAGTACAGTGGTGCTGTCTAGCGACCAAAGCCTGAAGTGCAGCGTGAACATTACAGAGCTGTAAGGTGGGAGGGAGGGGCTCAAGCAAACTTCAGACCTTTTTGGAAATCTGAGTGGAAAAGCTGCATTCTCCTTGTGTAGGGATACTGACGTGCTCCAGAAAGTGCAGCCTGTTACTATGCGGAAGAGAAAGCTGTATGTGAGAGGATTAAATACATAATCGTTCTACTGCTTTAAGCCTTATGCATAAATAGTGAGAGATTTTGGTCAGCCAAAATGGATCCAGATGTTTATGATCTTTATAACCTAGTGTTGCCCTTATTGTGATCATCTTTCCACGGAAATAGATGTTGAAGATGCCATTTTAAAATACATATTATTCTCTTTTTTTTTTTT
>NW_003853968.1:1030-4363 GCF_000181295.1 Otolemur garnettii
TTTTTTTTTTTTGAGACAGAGTCTCACTCTGTCGGCCTCAGTAGAGTGCGATGGCGTCACAGCCCACAGCAACCTCAAACTCTTGGGCTTAAGCGATGCTCTTGCCAAAGTCTCCCGAGTAGCTGGGACTACAGGTGCCCTCCACAACACCCAGATATTTTCTGTTACAGTTGTCACTGTTGATTAGTAGGCCCGGGCTGCGTTCAAACCTGCCAGCCCCGGTATAGGTGGCTGGAGTTAACTACTGAAATATGGGCGCTGAGCCCATTTTAAAATACAAAAAAATCCCAAAATTTCCATTTGTGAGTGTTGATTGGTTGTTTCATCAAGTAGATGCCCCCCAATTTATTTTACCAGTGTCCAGTAATGGAAATTTAGTTCTCTTATCATCATTTCTCCATTAGTGGCAATAATTTATTTTTCGTTTTGGGTTTTTTTTTTTTATTAAATCATAGCTGTGTACATTAATACAATCATGGGGTACAGTGTGGTGTTTTCATATAGCATTTGAAATAGTTTCATCAGACTGGTTAACATAGCCTTCAAGTCATTTTCTTAGTTATTGTGTTAAGATGTTTATATTCTACTTTTAGAAAGAATCACTTATACCCTTGTTAAGATAAAGCATAGAGGTGATCCTACCAATCACCCTCCCTCTACCCATCCACCCCCCTCCTCTCCCTTCCCCCTCCCCATGTTCTTAGGCTATAATTAGGTTATAGCTTTATAAATTAGTTTCATAGTAGGGCTGAGTACATTGGATACTTTTTCTTCCATTCTTGAGATACTTTGCTAAGAAGACAATAATGCACTTAGCACCGTACACATATATATTAACATATCTTTGTAAGAATTTCCTAACAGTATCATTTCTACACCCTTTGAACTAGAAAAATTTATGTTAACAATGAATTATCAATACTATTACTAATTTATACTCCTGACATCAGAGGATGAAAGTGAATGTTTTTCCACACGTTAGAAATAATGTGAATCATTAATCTGATAGGTAAGAAATCCTCTCTCATCACTGTTTTCAATATAACTTGTTTTTGCTGCCCTTTAGCATTCTTTCCTATGAATATGATATAATTAGGGTTTTTTTGTTTTTTTTTTTTTTAGCAGAGTCTCACTGTGTCATCCTCTGTAGAGTACAGTAGCATCACAGCTTATAGCAACCTCAAACTCTTGGGCTTAAGTGATTCTTTTGCTTCAGCCTCCCAAGTAGCATGGACTACAGGCTCCCGCCACAACACTTGGCTATTTTTGTTGCAGTGGACATTGTTGTTTTGCTGACCTGGGCTGGTTTGAACCTGCCAGCCTCAGTGTACGTGACTGGCACTGTAACCACTTTGCTACGGGCACCAAGGCGACATAATCAATTTTTATAACTCCATGCTATTTAGAGTGTTTTGCCATTCCGTATTAGCTACACTGTGTGGATGGTAGTTTTCAGAGTTTGTGCATTGGTAATGGGCACAGTATAGGGCATGCTTCCGGTGGGTATTTGCACTAGTGAGCAACTCTCTTTGAGAGAATTCCATTATTATGACAACACAACATGTTCCGTATGTTCTCAGTGCGTGTGCATGCAAAATATTTCCCTCTGCTCCCTTCTGCCTCTTCATTTGGACTTCCTTCCTAAATTCAGGCCCAGATGTGAAAGGAGAAAATTAAAAGAATGGCAGTCCTCATAACCAGATACGCATCAACATCTTTCACTATGCCCTGAAGATGAGTTTCTACAAGGGAAATTTTTGTTTCAAATGTAGGGCACTAATGTAGCCATTTGATAAATATTGCATAGTGAGACTCATAAGAGTTATTGCCATTTAGCCTCCCTAAGTGGAGGTATGTGTGGAAGACCACACAGGAATGAAGAAAGTAATAATGCTGACATCTTGCATCTTGTCACAGAGACCAGGCCCTGGACTCCATCACGGACACACTCTCAAGCCATTGCCATAATTGAAAGATGTGGAAGTGTTCAGATCTCATGAATTTTGTGCCCAAGCATGACCTGAAGTAATATGAGATGGAGGGAAAAGAGAGAATTGTCTTTGTTTAGAGTTACACAGGACAGGGACGGCAGGCTTGAGATCCAACCACAAGTTGCTATACAGTTGAACCTCTGTAAGTTGACCACCTAAAGGACCATGACAAACTGTTTAACAAATGAAGGTAGATGACATAAGGAACCAGGTCTACTGTACTGATACATAGATGTGATGCATGTCCAGTTTGTGAAAATTAGGTCAACATTGGTAGGTGATCGATTTAGGGGGGTGGTCAACTATGGAGCTTCTACTGTACATTCGAAGGTATAGAAAACATGTGCATGGATCCATTTGTATAAAAACATTTGTTACTGTGGTACAACAGAAGAACAGATCAATACCATATTTTAAACATTTTTTTTTTGCAATGTAAATAAAATTCACCCATTTTAAGGGTAAAATATGATAAATTTTGGTAACTGTGTGTAGGTATGCAGCCATCACCATAATCTAGCTTCTTCCATTCCCCTAAAAGTCCTGTCATGCTAGAGTACAGTTAATCCCTGTGCCCACCCCAACACTAGGCAATCACAGATATGTTTCCTGTGTCTATACATTCACCCATTCAGACACTTCACATAAATGCAATCATATGGTATCTCTATACTTTGGCTTCCTTCATCTGGTATGATGTATCTAAGGTTCTTCCATGTTGTAGCATGTGTCAGAAATTCAATTTTTCTATGGCTGAAAAATCTTGTATGAATATATTAGGTCATTAAATCTGAAATGTCAGATTTTGAATCAAAAGTTTAGTTTACTTTGTATCAAATAACAAGAAGTATAGTCAAAGTATGGTCCTTAGCTACTGACACAGTTTCACTGTCTTAATAGTACTTTGTGTATGCCAGCAGCCAAAAGGCCTGAAGAGGGAGTAGCCATGAAATTGTGAAAGGCGTTTTCTGTCACTTGTTGACCATTGAATATTTTTCCTTGCAAAACCTGCTAACAAGCCTGGAAGAAGTGGTAGTCAGTTGGTGCAAGGTCAGGTTGATAAAGTGGATGACAGAGAGTTTCCACGTCTGGCTTCTATAGTTTGAGCAGTGTTGTTTGTGTGAAAGTGTTGCCTTGCAAGAGGATTGGCCCATCTGTATTAACCAATGTAATCATCATACCAATCTAATCTGCTTAATCACAAGCATCCTCATCATTCTGTACAAATGGTTGCAGTAGACATCTGCTGTAATAGATTGACCAAGTTTCATGTTGTTGTAGTGGATGATACCAGCTCTGGACTACCAAAAAGACACCATTAGCTTTTTTTGAAGAATATTCA
>NW_003853969.1:0-4345 GCF_000181295.1 Otolemur garnettii
TTGTGGGAGCCAGAGGAAGGAAGAGCCAACTCTGCTTGATTTTAGGCTGGGAACTACTTACACGAACACATGCAAGTCCGTGCTTTTCCCAGTATTTTATTAACCCGTAAACTGGTTCTGACAATGGTAATAACTGAAATTCTTTGAGCACTTACTCCACACCAGAGGGTGAGCTGAGCATATTATATATACTCCCTTGTACACTCTCACCACCTTGAAGACATATGTACCATTTTAGATATTTGACCTGTGTTTATAGGAGGCTCCTAATTTTACATATGTTAGTTCCCAAATTGTATGAAGAAGAGAACTTTTTTCAGATTGATCTAAGAGTACAAATGATTAGGTTATATTGTTAGCGTTTGATCGGTAAAGACCAAGTTGTTGAGCTCCTCGCGCAGGAGGTGTGCCCTGTACCCCTACTTTGTGTCTGTTAGGGGAGGGCATGCCAGACCCCCTCTCCTGGAGGTGCTGAGTGGAGGTGTGAACCTGTGACCCCTCCTCTGACCTCAGGTGTGGCCCCTGGAGGTATGAACCTCATTGTAACGCCTCCCCTGACCCCGGTGTCTGTGATCTCTGGGAGTGCTGATTGGAGATGTAAACCCCTTAGTGACACCTTCCCTGACCCCAGTGTCCATGGCCCCTGGAGGTGCTGAGCAGAGAGCTAAACCTCTTAGTGACACCTCCCCAACCCCAGGTGTCTGTGGTCCCTGCGTGCCCCCAGAAGACATTTGCTGTGATTCTCACATCACTCCTTTGTCCTTCTCCATCTCTTTGCTGACCTGCCTTACTCCACTTGGATTCCACAATCTCAGCGTCCTTCCATGTTTTGTTTTGTTTTGTTTTTTGAGACAGGGTCTTGCTCTGTTGTCCAGACTAGAGTACAGTGGCACCACCAATGAGCTATGGCTCATTGCAACCTCAAACTCCTAGGCTCAGATGAGCCTCTGGCCTCAGCCTCTCCTGCCTCAGCCTATTGAGTACCTGGGACTATAGGACTGTCACTATGCCCAGCTAATTTTTGTAGTTTTTCTAGAGTCAGGGTCTTGCTATGTTGCACAGCTGCTCTCAAACTTCTGGCCTCAAGTGATCCTCCTGCCTTGGCCTCCCAGAATGCCAGGGTTACAGGTGTGAGCCACCACGCCTGGTCCACAGTTGTCTTCCTTTTAGTATGCACACGGAGAGTTCCAGTTGAGAAGGGTTTTATGGTTCCTGAAACATTTCATTCCTTTTCTGGGTAAGGACCCTGAGAGAGAGCTGCCCTCTGCAGGCCTCCGGGCCCCCTCCTTCATGCTCCTTGGCATTGGTGCAATCACACGGCACCTGCAGGCTAGCACTGCTCTGTGAGATGATGTGGAATGAGGACAGTTGTCCTCTGTGGTGAAGCTGGACTGCTATCACAAAGCAGTTGGTGACTGACACGTGGCAAGGACTTCAAGGGAATTTCAGGCCACTGCTATTCCCCTGGCCCCTTTTTCTAACTCAAACCCAGAGCTTAAAAGGGTACAATGCTCATGCTCATACAAACCTCAGCCAGCTTTAAATACCCACCGTGGCCCAGACACTGCATTAGAAGCTTTACCACCCTATCTCCATTAAACCTAAGATTACAACTCTGTGATATGTCAGTATATACAAATTGGCCAATGGGATCTCCGAGGCTCAGAGTTTGAGTGCTCCAACTAGTAAGCCCCAGAGGCAGTGCTTTTTACATATTTCCCCCCTCGGAATCTCTTTCCTTTCTCCTGGGTTATACAGACTTCTGTTCACTTCACATGATGAGAAGATAAGAACTGTCACAGTTACTAACCGGGGAACTCTGCCGCGAGGGCAGCGCTGTTCCACTTACTCTTCTACGCGTGAGCAGCAATCCAGTAATTCCTTTCTTCCTACTATCATTCCCTTTCTGTACCGACACCCAAATGCATTACCGTACGTGACTAAAACCAGGTGTTCTAAGAAAACAGTGACGAGCACCTGAGCCTTTATCTGTGTACTCAACAAATATTTACTTAGTTTTTATTTTTTGAGACAGAGTCTCAAGCTGTCACCCTGGGTAGAGTGTAGTGGCGGCATAGCTCACAGCAACCTCCAATCCTGGGGTTAAGCAATCGTCTTGCTTCAGTTTTTCTCTTTTTCATAGAGACAGGGTCTCACTTTCACTCCGGCTGGCCTTGAACTCGTGAGCTCAAGCAATTCACCCGCCTTGGCTCCCAGAGTGCTGGGATTACAGGCATGAGCCACTTTGGCCCAACAAACATTTGTTCGGGGTCACTCTATGCTAGGAATTCTGCTGGGACCTGAGACACAGATGGCAGGATAAAGAAGGCTTACCGACCCTGAGGTCAGGCTGAGCATTTGGCTGCTTCACTCCCTTAATTGTCACAATTAACAACGCAGAGCTGTATGAGCAGTCGGAGCCCAGACAGAAAGTATCTCGCCCAGCGTCAACACAGAAGGAAGGTTACTGGGATGAAGTTTCTTAACTTTCTGTATATTAAGTTTTCTGACTTTCAGAAATTACACTATTTTTCCTGTTAGAAGCATATTGATATTAGTTAATATTAAATATTTTAACTTCTGTTATGGGGAAAATATGTAAGAGGTAAGAGTTCTTATTTTATGTAAAGATCTTATTATTTTTACTTTGCAATTTCTCGCCAGAGTGAAGTGTTACGTACAGAGACCACACCTCAAATGCAAAGGTGTTTGAGTAGAGGTACCTTGCCTGTGTATCTGAAGCTTGTATTTATGTATTTAGTTTATACCCTTGAAATGTTTGCAGACCCTTGAAATGGAGTCGTTCTGATAGTTCTGTGATACCAAAATATGGCCACAAAGCAGCAGTAGGTTAAATAACTTGACATCTTAATCATTTCTGGTGTGTCCGTATTAGGCTAATATGATGTACTGTTTCATAGAGAATAAATGTGTTGCTCTAAAGAACCAGAAACCTTCATGTGCCTCATGTTAAAAATCCCGAGTATTAGTGGATACAGAGAAAAGATGAATAAAACAAACCCATTTGATGAGATAGAATTCAGTTGACATGGGCTGACTGTAATATGAGATCCAAATATTAATTCTTATTTTTGAAATTTGCAACACTGTCAATGTTGACATAAGGAGATCTTTGGCTCACTGATATTTTGAGATGTCTGGGCCAAAATTCAAGGTCCAGAATTAGTGAAATGACAGTCAGCTGCAGCTGATGACAGAGAAGTGATGATGAAAGCATGCCAGAGCTTCGGTTTTATTGAGTCGAGCCTTTAAACAATAAAGCAAGCAGGGCGGCACCTGTGGCTCAAAGGAGTAGGGCGCCAGCCCCATATGCCAGAGGTGGCAGGTTCAAACCCAGCCCTGGCTAAAAAAAACTGCAATAAATAAATAAACAAAACAAAATCTGTGTTGTTGTGATGCATGGGTCACCATCTACCACACTAAGAGAAACAAAAAGTTCCAAACATTTGTTAAAAGTATAGCACGCAGTTTCTGATAACAGGAGGTAGGTTAAGAAAAAAGGTGTTTCATTATAAAAAACTTTCTGAAAGTTTTTACAAAATAGAAAGGTAATGATGCAGACGTTACCTACACATTCACTCTAACAAGTTCGCATAGTACCATAAAGATGATTTTTGAACTTCATGGTATCTTAATGTGAACTTGTAACACTTACCATCATGTGACTTAGGTATGTTTTCACCATTTCCGCTTATTTCTTTTTCAAACCTCTTGTTAAAATGAGTCTATATCACTATGTGGGTTTCAGAGTAAAACAAATGAACAAACAGAAATGTGAGGGACTGTCCAAGTTCAGACACTTCAATGACAGAATCTACCCTATTCTGTGCCACCGGAATATCTTCTGAGCTGCTTTTGAATGTGCCAAACTTTTTAAAGGCAACAACACCCAGTGCCTTCCTCCTCCTGCTGCGTTTCCTTCTGTCTTGTTCTGTTGGAGCAGACTGAGAAGATACTATGTTCTGTGGGATTTCAGCAGTTTCATTTTTTTTCTTCTGTGCAGCATCAATGAAACAAGGGACAGCGTGCACGTTCTCTTTCAAGTGTGGCTACAACTGCTTTATTTCTGTGAGCAGAGCTCATCCTTTTCTTGGCCTCACCTGCAGCACAGTTCAAACCTCAAATTAAGAACGGCAGTTACAACTCACAGTACTAGTACAGTTCATCTAATAAAGAATGCGTTCATTCTGTTCATCTTTATCTTCACAATCAAGGGTGATGAAATCAACGTGAAAGTGGAGAATTAACACATGTTGGTTGTCAGACAAATGTGAAATGTTAATTTTAGCAGAAAACGAGAGGGATGAGGAAACGTATGTGGACT
>NW_003853970.1:0-2040 GCF_000181295.1 Otolemur garnettii
TATGTTAAGCAGAAGGAGGATTATTCATAAGATCTCTAGGAAAAAGGAAGGGAGTTCCTGGAGTTGAGGATTCTTTCCCTTTGAAGCCATCTGGGGTAACTTCTGGGAGTTGCCATGGCATTTATAAACTGTCATGGTGCTGTAGGGAGCATCTTTTAGTAGCTAATGCATTATAAGCAGGGTATAAAGAGCAATGAGGGTAATGAAGTCATTTTTTCATGCCCATCTGGGTTCTAGCAGGTTTTGGCTGGTTTCTCTGCCTCTCTTTTTTTAAATAGAAACCTTGGTTTGACTTATGACTCTTCAGTGAACAGGGCCTGCTCCATCCTATCCTAGCAAAAAGCCACTGCATTGTACATTGTAAACAGGTGAATTGTATGATATATGAAATATACCTCAGTTAAGCTGCTTTTTAAAAACTTCAGGTTGGCAGTATTCAGAAAACAGAGAGACAGCACCTGAACAGGAAGAGCAAGGCCGGCCAGTGGGGGCCTGGGGCAGAACCATGCCCAGCTCCTCTTCATCTCTGTAGGGACTTCTGCCCTTCCTGGGACTAGCCTAGGCCTGCCCTGCTACTCTGCTGTCTCCTGTCCCTCCTGTCCTCGTGCCTGCCTGTGGCAGGTTCTGTGATCTTAGCTCCTTCAGATCAGCTCTGGGTCTGGAAACCCCAGAGATTCAAGGCTAGGCTCAAAGTGGGAAAGACCTGGGTTTCCTGACCAGGGAGTAACCTTGAGCAAGTTCTTTATCCTCTTTAAGCTCCACTTTCCTCATCTAAAAAACAAGGATGATAATATCTACCTAATAGTACTGTTAGGAGGATTAAGTGAAATAAAGTTCAGAAAGTGGCCCACTTCGTGTCTGACTCATAGTATCTGGGAAGGTAAATCAGCAGGCTGTCAGTGAAAATTTCACTACAAATAAAGCTGGGTTCCCTAGAGCAAGACTTTGGCCGTACTAATTTGGGCTGCTCGGCCATGTTCAGATGTTAAGGACATTGGTATCCGTTAATGTTCCCGCCCGATGAGGTGTTACCAAATTACCCGCTAAGATAGTAGAAAGAGAAAAGGAACAAACATCAGCCAGCACGTCCTGTGTGCCACATGCATGAAATTCAGTATCTCATTTAATTCTTGTAAAAATCATATAAAATAGGTATTAATGATATAGGTGGGGAAACCTAGGCTCACGTAGCTCATCCTAATGGTAATGCTGTTAAACACTCTTGCAATGTGAAAAGTCATGTCCTAACTCATGTAATCCTCACCAAACCCTGTAAGGGGGTTGATATTATTATCTCATTTTACATATGAGGAAACTGAGGCACAGAAAGGCTAAGTAACTCACCCAGGGTCACATGTATTAAGTCACAGATATGAGATACAAACAGAAACAGATCTGACCTCAGAACTCATGTCTGTGCTATCCACTAAGAACACAGTGACGGGTCCTCATGGTCACCACAGCCAACAAGAAGCACTGTACATGGTGCAGTCTGTAGGTGCTGGACAGACGGAAGGAGGACAATCCCTACCTTCCATCAGGCCCTTTTGGTATGGCTTGAGGGACACTTGGGCAGCTTCACTGGGCTCTCCCCAAACTCCCTACCTGAGAATACATACTTAGAATATCATTTCTTAGCTTAAGACTAGTTGCAGTTTGGGGTTTGTCAAAATGTCTTGTCAGCACCTGTTAGCCACTGCAAGGCGGTGGGTCAATGAATTTCCAGTCTTCCTCTGGCTCCCCCACAACACATGCAGTTTAGATAACAGAGAAGAGAGGAAGATCTTAAAGATCCGGAGGAGGCCAGGTGAACTCTGAGAATCTCAGGCCTCGTCCACTGCCCCGTCTGCATTCAAAAGCCTATGTGTACTGGGCAGAAGGTCAGGACATGCTCTGGTGAGATCCGTCTGTCTCCTCATCTCCAAGGTCACTGCTAACGAGGAAAGCCAGAGTTCTTTCCCTGCTGCTTCTACACGAGGGAGGTTAATTCAATGTTGGTGACCTCCAAGTGCTAGATCGGGGACATTTTCTTCCTTGCAG
>NW_003853970.1:2323-4340 GCF_000181295.1 Otolemur garnettii
AGCTCAAGTGGCCATAACAAAGTACCACAGGCCACAAGGCTTAAACAACAGGAATTTACTTTCTCACAGTTCTGGAGGCTGGAAGTCTAAGACCAAGGAGTCAGCAGGGTTCATTTCTCCCAAGGCCTCTCCCCTTGGCCTTGTAGAGGGCCATCTTCTCTCTGTGTCTCCCTGTGACTTCCCTCTGTGAGCCTGTGTCCAAATTTCTTCTTGTAAGGACACCAGTCATATTGGATTAGGGCCCAGCCTATTTTAATTTAATCACTTTAAAGGCCTATTTCCAAACACAGTCACAGGTACTGGGGGTTAAGGCTTCAACATGTGAATTTTGGGGGAACACAATTCAGCCCATAACAAATGGTCTAGGGGACAAACTCAAAACATAGTCTCCTTTCCCAGCTTGTGCAGAATAGTGCGGTTCATGTGTCTCCTTGCAGAAATTCCCTGCGAGATGGGTTTGCCCTCCCATCCAGGAAGATGTCCTAAGTCTGGGATGCCCCATCCTAGGATGCCCTGCAGGGTGGAGGCAGTGACCATGGGTACAGAACTGGCCCACTCCAGGACACCCAGAAGCCCAGCTTGGGTTGAGCTTTGTCTTAGCAGGAGACTCAGAAGGGAGCAGAGATTCTTTCCCTGCTCTGCAGTTATGAAACGTACTTAGGGGAGAATCAAACTCCATGCTAATTTAACAGTTATTAATAATTGATAACACCCATTCCTCAAGGATTATTTGCACACTGCTTAGAGGCCTGAGAATTAGCGATAATAAAATTGTAGCACAAGATAAAACTGGGTTAAGAGTTCTCTGCCTCTGTTTAAAATGTTCCTGTATAAAATATTCATTTTAAGTTATCAAGTAATAAACAAAGATGTCCCCCACAGGCCCCCATGTGTGAAAGTCTGATGTGATAATAAAAGTAAAAATAGTAATAAACAAATTATAAGAAATTGATCACTTGGTACACAATGAATAAATGATTAGAGTAATAGATTAACATGAAGCATGCACACAGCACGCAAAGGGGAAGAGGCTGGCCTCCGCCTCCCCTTTTGTCCATCACTGGTGTTGGGGCCAGCAGCTCTTCCCTTTGTTCTTCCAGCAGACGTCGTTGCTTTATTGAGCATTGACAATGGTAGTCTCACCAAACCTGAGAGATGTGCTCCACCTACTCACCCTCTTCCTCTTCCCTTCCCTTTTAAAGTAGTTCCATGAATACCAGAGAGAAAAGGTAAAATGCAAATCCTTTGAGTTCTTAGTCCTTCCAAGACTCCTTAATGGCAGAGGATACATCCCCACAGCCCCTGCCTCTCCCCCTCCCCCGGCCCCTGGGCTGCTCTTGTTTTTTCTACCCCGTCCCTAAATGTGTCACCCTCCAGGCTTCATTCTCCATCTTCTCTTCTTCTGTCTATACCCCATTGCCATAGCCTTCAAGCATGCCCATACTGATAGCTCTCAACTGATACCCCATGCCAAGACCCTCGTCTGGCTCCAGCCTCATATATCCCACTATCTCTGTGACACCTCCACTTGATGACATTCAGCCTTCTCACAGTCTGAGCAGCCCCCTTGCTGCTTCCATCACAGTGAATCACAGAAGCCATTCACTTGCTCAAGACAAAACCCCAACGGGCAAGCGTAACACCTCCCTTCCCTCACTCCCATAGCCAGTCCACCCGCCAGTTCCTGGGATCTGCCCATTCCCTAATCACACTCTCGTCCAGTTGTTATCACCTATGGCTAAGATTTGTGCAGTAGCCTCCCAGTGGGTCTCCCCACTGGCACTGGACATACCCAACCAGAAGCTAGAGTGGCTTAGAAAGAAAATGTAAGCTGAGCATGGTGGTTCACACCTGTAATCTTAGCATTTGGGGAGACCAAGGAGGGAGCATTGCTTGAGGTCAGGAGTTTAAGACCAGCCTGAGCAAGAGTGTGATCCCTGTCTCTGCAAAAAAAAGTAGAACAATTAGCCAGGTGTGGTGGCATGTGCCTTTGATCTCAGCTACTTGGGAGGCTGAG
>NW_003853971.1:0-4334 GCF_000181295.1 Otolemur garnettii
TTGTGGGAGCCAGAGGAAGGAAGAGCCAACTCTGCTTGATTTTAGGCTGGGAACTACTTACACGAACACATGCAAGTCCGTGCTTTTCCCAGTATTTTATTAACCCGTAAACTGGTTCTGACAATGGTAATAACTGAAATTCTTTGAGCACTTACTCCACACCAGAGGGTGAGCTGAGCATATTATATATACTCCCTTGTACACTCTCACCACCTTGAAGACATATGTACCATTTTAGATATTTGACCTGTGTTTATAGGAGGCTCCTAATTTTACATATGTTAGTTCCCAAATTGTATGAAGAAGAGAACTTTTTTCAGATTGATCTAAGAGTACAAATGATTAGGTTATATTGTTAGCGTTTGATCGGTAAAGACCAAGTTGTTGAGCTCCTCGCGCAGGAGGTGTGCCCTGTACCCCTACTTTGTGTCTGTTAGGGGAGGGCATGCCAGACCCCCTCTCCTGGAGGTGCTGAGTGGAGGTGTGAACCTGTGACCCCTCCTCTGACCTCAGGTGTGGCCCCTGGAGGTATGAACCTCATTGTAACGCCTCCCCTGACCCCGGTGTCTGTGATCTCTGGGAGTGCTGATTGGAGATGTAAACCCCTTAGTGACACCTTCCCTGACCCCAGTGTCCATGGCCCCTGGAGGTGCTGAGCAGAGAGCTAAACCTCTTAGTGACACCTCCCCAACCCCAGGTGTCTGTGGTCCCTGCGTGCCCCCAGAAGACATTTGCTGTGATTCTCACATCACTCCTTTGTCCTTCTCCATCTCTTTGCTGACCTGCCTTACTCCACTTGGATTCCACAATCTCAGCGTCCTTCCATGTTTTGTTTTGTTTTGTTTTTTGAGACAGGGTCTTGCTCTGTTGTCCAGACTAGAGTACAGTGGCACCACCAATGAGCTATGGCTCATTGCAACCTCAAACTCCTAGGCTCAGATGAGCCTCTGGCCTCAGCCTCTCCTGCCTCAGCCTATTGAGTACCTGGGACTATAGGACTGTCACTATGCCCAGCTAATTTTTGTAGTTTTTCTAGAGTCAGGGTCTTGCTATGTTGCACAGCTGCTCTCAAACTTCTGGCCTCAAGTGATCCTCCTGCCTTGGCCTCCCAGAATGCCAGGGTTACAGGTGTGAGCCACCACGCCTGGTCCACAGTTGTCTTCCTTTTAGTATGCACACGGAGAGTTCCAGTTGAGAAGGGTTTTATGGTTCCTGAAACATTTCATTCCTTTTCTGGGTAAGGACCCTGAGAGAGAGCTGCCCTCTGCAGGCCTCCGGGCCCCCTCCTTCATGCTCCTTGGCATTGGTGCAATCACACGGCACCTGCAGGCTAGCACTGCTCTGTGAGATGATGTGGAATGAGGACAGTTGTCCTCTGTGGTGAAGCTGGACTGCTATCACAAAGCAGTTGGTGACTGACACGTGGCAAGGACTTCAAGGGAATTTCAGGCCACTGCTATTCCCCTGGCCCCTTTTTCTAACTCAAACCCAGAGCTTAAAAGGGTACAATGCTCATGCTCATACAAACCTCAGCCAGCTTTAAATACCCACCGTGGCCCAGACACTGCATTAGAAGCTTTACCACCCTATCTCCATTAAACCTAAGATTACAACTCTGTGATATGTCAGTATATACAAATTGGCCAATGGGATCTCCGAGGCTCAGAGTTTGAGTGCTCCAACTAGTAAGCCCCAGAGGCAGTGCTTTTTACATATTTCCCCCCTCGGAATCTCTTTCCTTTCTCCTGGGTTATACAGACTTCTGTTCACTTCACATGATGAGAAGATAAGAACTGTCACAGTTACTAACCGGGGAACTCTGCCGCGAGGGCAGCGCTGTTCCACTTACTCTTCTACGCGTGAGCAGCAATCCAGTAATTCCTTTCTTCCTACTATCATTCCCTTTCTGTACCGACACCCAAATGCATTACCGTACGTGACTAAAACCAGGTGTTCTAAGAAAACAGTGACGAGCACCTGAGCCTTTATCTGTGTACTCAACAAATATTTACTTAGTTTTTATTTTTTGAGACAGAGTCTCAAGCTGTCACCCTGGGTAGAGTGTAGTGGCGGCATAGCTCACAGCAACCTCCAATCCTGGGGTTAAGCAATCGTCTTGCTTCAGTTTTTCTCTTTTTCATAGAGACAGGGTCTCACTTTCACTCCGGCTGGCCTTGAACTCGTGAGCTCAAGCAATTCACCCGCCTTGGCTCCCAGAGTGCTGGGATTACAGGCATGAGCCACTTTGGCCCAACAAACATTTGTTCGGGGTCACTCTATGCTAGGAATTCTGCTGGGACCTGAGACACAGATGGCAGGATAAAGAAGGCTTACCGACCCTGAGGTCAGGCTGAGCATTTGGCTGCTTCACTCCCTTAATTGTCACAATTAACAACGCAGAGCTGTATGAGCAGTCGGAGCCCAGACAGAAAGTATCTCGCCCAGCGTCAACACAGAAGGAAGGTTACTGGGATGAAGTTTCTTAACTTTCTGTATATTAAGTTTTCTGACTTTCAGAAATTACACTATTTTTCCTGTTAGAAGCATATTGATATTAGTTAATATTAAATATTTTAACTTCTGTTATGGGGAAAATATGTAAGAGGTAAGAGTTCTTATTTTATGTAAAGATCTTATTATTTTTACTTTGCAATTTCTCGCCAGAGTGAAGTGTTACGTACAGAGACCACACCTCAAATGCAAAGGTGTTTGAGTAGAGGTACCTTGCCTGTGTATCTGAAGCTTGTATTTATGTATTTAGTTTATACCCTTGAAATGTTTGCAGACCCTTGAAATGGAGTCGTTCTGATAGTTCTGTGATACCAAAATATGGCCACAAAGCAGCAGTAGGTTAAATAACTTGACATCTTAATCATTTCTGGTGTGTCCGTATTAGGCTAATATGATGTACTGTTTCATAGAGAATAAATGTGTTGCTCTAAAGAACCAGAAACCTTCATGTGCCTCATGTTAAAAATCCCGAGTATTAGTGGATACAGAGAAAAGATGAATAAAACAAACCCATTTGATGAGATAGAATTCAGTTGACATGGGCTGACTGTAATATGAGATCCAAATATTAATTCTTATTTTTGAAATTTGCAACACTGTCAATGTTGACATAAGGAGATCTTTGGCTCACTGATATTTTGAGATGTCTGGGCCAAAATTCAAGGTCCAGAATTAGTGAAATGACAGTCAGCTGCAGCTGATGACAGAGAAGTGATGATGAAAGCATGCCAGAGCTTCGGTTTTATTGAGTCGAGCCTTTAAACAATAAAGCAAGCAGGGCGGCACCTGTGGCTCAAAGGAGTAGGGCGCCAGCCCCATATGCCAGAGGTGGCAGGTTCAAACCCAGCCCTGGCTAAAAAAAACTGCAATAAATAAATAAACAAAACAAAATCTGTGTTGTTGTGATGCATGGGTCACCATCTACCACACTAAGAGAAACAAAAAGTTCCAAACATTTGTTAAAAGTATAGCACGCAGTTTCTGATAACAGGAGGTAGGTTAAGAAAAAAGGTGTTTCATTATAAAAAACTTTCTGAAAGTTTTTACAAAATAGAAAGGTAATGATGCAGACGTTACCTACACATTCACTCTAACAAGTTCGCATAGTACCATAAAGATGATTTTTGAACTTCATGGTATCTTAATGTGAACTTGTAACACTTACCATCATGTGACTTAGGTATGTTTTCACCATTTCCGCTTATTTCTTTTTCAAACCTCTTGTTAAAATGAGTCTATATCACTATGTGGGTTTCAGAGTAAAACAAATGAACAAACAGAAATGTGAGGGACTGTCCAAGTTCAGACACTTCAATGACAGAATCTACCCTATTCTGTGCCACCGGAATATCTTCTGAGCTGCTTTTGAATGTGCCAAACTTTTTAAAGGCAACAACACCCAGTGCCTTCCTCCTCCTGCTGCGTTTCCTTCTGTCTTGTTCTGTTGGAGCAGACTGAGAAGATACTATGTTCTGTGGGATTTCAGCAGTTTCATTTTTTTTCTTCTGTGCAGCATCAATGAAACAAGGGACAGCGTGCACGTTCTCTTTCAAGTGTGGCTACAACTGCTTTATTTCTGTGAGCAGAGCTCATCCTTTTCTTGGCCTCACCTGCAGCACAGTTCAAACCTCAAATTAAGAACGGCAGTTACAACTCACAGTACTAGTACAGTTCATCTAATAAAGAATGCGTTCATTCTGTTCATCTTTATCTTCACAATCAAGGGTGATGAAATCAACGTGAAAGTGGAGAATTAACACATGTTGGTTGTCAGACAAATGTGAAATGTTAATTTTAGCAGAAAACGAGAGGGATGAGGAAAC
>NW_003853972.1:0-4322 GCF_000181295.1 Otolemur garnettii
TTTTTTTTGTTTTTTTGATAATAGCCACTCTAAATGGGATTAAATGACATCTCACTGCAGTTTTGACTTGGAGTTCCTTGATGATCATTTATGTAGAGCATTTTTATTTAAGTGTTGGCTATTTGTAACTCTTATTTTGAGAAATGTCTATTCAGGTCTTTTACAGATTTTTAAATTGCAGTTTTTAGAAAACATTTTGCTATTGGTTTGAGTTCCTTCTATGTTCTGGAGATTAATCCCTTATTGGATGGATAGCCCGCAAATACTTTGTCCCATTCTGCAGGTTTTCTTTCCTCTTTGTTAATTGTTTTCTTCTCTCTGCAGAGGATTTTAGTTTGACGTCATCCCCTTTGTCTAGATTTGCTTTAGTTGCCTGTGCCTTTTTAGGTCTTACCTAAAAACGTGTTTGTTCAGACCAATGTCCTGTAGCCTTTCCCCAATGTTTTCTTTTGGTAGTTTCATAATTTGAGGTCCCACACTAAAGTCTTCTGTCCATTGTGAGTTGATTGTTATGTATAGTGAAAGACGGGGATTTCGTTTCGTTATTCTGCATTTGGACATCCAGTTTCCCTGCATAGTAGAGTAAAGGGACTGTCTTTCCCCCAAATCATGTGCTTGGCATCTTTGTCAAAAATGAGCTGGCAGTACGTATGTGCATTTATTTCTGGACTCTCTGTTCTGTTCCTTTGGTCTATGTGTCTGCTTTTATGCCAGTACTATGCTGCTTTGTTCATCATAGCTTTGTGATAAACTTTGTAGTGTGATGCCTCCAGCTTCATTCTTTTTTTCCTCAGGATTGTTTTAGCTACATTGGGCCTTGGGGTGGGGGGTGGGGTTCCACAGGAATTTTAGCATATTTTCTACTTATGTGAATAGTTCATTGGCATTTTGATAGGGATTGCATTGAATCTGTAGATTTGGGGGTGGTAATATAGAAATTTTAACACTATTTAAATCTCCCCGTCCATGAAGGTGGGGATACTCTTCCCTTTTTGTGTGTCCTTCTCGATTTCTTTCATCAGTGTTATATCATTTTCCTTATAGAGATCTTTCACTTCTTTGGTTAAATTTACCCTAAGCATTTTATTTTTTTAAAATAGCATTGTTTGCTTGATTCATTTTTCATATTGATGACCAGTAGTGTATAGGAAAGCTACTGATTTTCGTGTGTTGATTTTGTATCCTGCAACTTTACTAAATTTATCAGATCTAAGAGTTTTTTGGTGCAGTCTTTAGGTTTCTCTAAATATGAGATCATGTTATCTGCAAACAAGGATAGTTTGACATCTTCCTTTACAATTTAGAAAAACTTTATTTCTTTATCTTGCCTAATTATTCTGGCTAGAACTTCTAGTATTATGTGAAGTTGACGTTTTGTCTTGCGTCAAATACTAGTGGAAAGACTTTCAATTTTTTTCTGTTTCTTATCATGTGAGCTGTGGGCTTATCGTATATGGCTTATCATCATACTGAGGTATATTCCTTCTATACCCAATTCGATGAGTTTTTTTGTTTATTTGTTCATTTGACAAGGTTTTGCTCGGTCTCCTGGGCTAGAGTGGAGCAATGTCCTTATAGCTCCCTGCAACCTCAAACTCCTAGGCTCAAGCAATCCTCCTGCCTCAGCCTCCTAGGTAACTGGGACTGCAGGTGTGTGACACCATGCCTGGATGGTGGGCTTGCTGTTGCTCAGGCTAGTTTCGATCTCCTGGGCTCAAGCAATCCTCCCGCCTCAGGTTCCCAAAGTGCTAGTGTTATAGGCGTGAGCCACGATGCTTGGGCTGTTGAGGGTTTTTATCATGAAGGAATGTTGAATTTCATTCAATGCTTTTTCAACATCTAATGACACAACTTTAGCTATAATAACTAAGAAGAAGAGGAGAAAAGCCCCAAATAAATAAAATCAGAGATGAAAAAGGAAATGTTACAACTTATATGATAGAAATACCAATACAAAATTATTAGAAACTGTTATGAACAACTACGCAACAACAAACTGGAAAACTTTGAAGAAACAGGTAAATTCCAGGACAGTACAGCCTACTAAGAGTGAACCGTGAAGCCACAGAAAACCCCCAAAAAACCAGTAACGAGTAACAAGCAGCAGTAAGATGTCACCCTTAAAAGAGAAGCCTAAGCTCTGGAGTGACTGCTAGATTCTACAGACATTTAAAGAAGAACTAATATCAATTCTGCTCAAAACTATTTCCAAAAATTGAAGAGGAGGCACTATTTCTAAACTCGTTCTATGAGGCCAGCATTACCCTGGCAGCAAAATCAGGCAAAGAACAATAGGAAAAGAAAACTGCAGGCCAGTGTTCCTGAAGAATATAGATGCTGAAATCCTGAACAAAATGCTAGCAAACAGAGCTTAACAACACATTATAAATATATCGCTCACCACGATCAAGTGGGACTTCCTGAGAGGATGGTCCACAGCATGCAAATCAGGAAACGAGATGCATCAAATCAACGGAATCAGGGATTTTCTTCTCTTTAGGGCAGAATGATATCCCATCGCATAGTGTATATGTGTGTGTGCATCACATGTATTATCCATTCATTCGCAGATGGACATTTAGATTGTTTCCAGAACATTCCCATTGTCGGTAATGCTGAAATAAACCTGAGAGTTCAGATATCTGTTCAAAATGCTAAATTTACTGTCTCTGCTTTTATGCCCAGAGTGGGATGACTGGATTGGAGGAATTTCTATGTTTTGTAATTTGAGGAAACCCCATACTATGTTGTAAGGGTTAACAGAAATATTAAACTACATCGTAAGAGGAAGTGCTAGCCTAATTCAACCCCCACGTGAAAAGGCCGGATGAAAAGACCAGTACTGGTAAGAAAACCGGATAGAACTAGCTACATTGTACAAGACTTAGACAGAAACGCAGAGCACAGCGCAGGGCCCCTCCCGTCAGAACAGCATAACCCCTCCGCCCTCCCCTCACATTTTAAACCTATCATAGGCCAAAGACTACATTCCTAGCCTTATATAGACTCAGCGTCATAAAGTAACCACTCCCCCTCAACTAACCCTATATAAGATTGTACCGATCCCAAATAAACATCTTCGGCTCAGCCTTCTCCCTATACTGTAGGAGTGGTTGTGTGATTGTGTCCACCCTTTCCTTCTCCCTCTCATATGCCAATCACGAACTCCCCGACACCGCCTGTCCGTCGGGCAGTGTCAAGTGGTTACCTTCTTGGCTCCCTCTGATGTTTATTCAAAGTCCAGAAGAGTTTTAGTCAGCAGGTATTGAATCCTTCCAGGAGTAGGTCCCTCACTTTAAGGCTGAATGCTTCCTTTTGACCCAGAATGGGTCCAGAAATGCCATTTGGAAACTAAATCCAGGATTCAGGGACCTCAGGAGTCTGCTTCATACTTTATTTTACTGTTTCTGAGCTGGTACACAATTGCTAAACAAAATCCTCCAAGCTCCTCTTTCCCCTTTCATCAAGTAGGAGAAGACTCTTCTTGAGCAGGGATTCTGGTAGTTGGGGGAGGGTTAACAAAGTCGCCAGCTTGGGTGGAGCTGCTGGAAACTCACTGCAGTCACCTGCACTACTAGCCCACTGGCTCAGAGCCAGCACAGCCACAGGAATTTCCCAAGGACTTTAAACTTTGTAGCCTTATAAATTTAGTCCTTGCCCCCAGACTTCTCTTTGTTTTCAGGTGGTGAAGCTAGCAGGAACTTGGGCTTCAAATTGGAGGATCTCCCTCTGACCATGCTGGTCGAAATGTTGCCTCTCTGAGTATTGGAAGAATTATGCCCTGTTCTTGGTTTCCCTGTGTCAAGACAGTAGTAAGTTTCAATTCAAAGCCCCTCTATCACTTTACTTTCCCTCTCCTGGGCTCAGATTATCTCTGCAACTTGCTGGTGCTTCTCTATCATGGGATGAGGGGGTGGCATAGGCAATCTAAGATTGTCTTTTATGCCTTCTTAAGCACCTACTTAATTGATATAATGTTAAAACCAGGTGTCATAATTACCTGATTTTTTATTTGTCTGAAGTTGCTTGTTTGCAGGATAATTTTTTAATTAGGTGTCCATGCAGAGGGACAATCATGAGGTTTCTATTTGGCTTTGATCTAGAAGTCAGTTTTTACCCAAGACGGCAAATATATTCAACCAAGTTTCATAACAGGCTGAAGCAGGAACTTCTCCAGGTACTATTTTAATCTGACTGATATTATTGTTCAAAAAATGAGACTAATATCCTAACTTGTAATCCTTAGACTTCTATAGACTAAAAGAAAACATTAATAAAAAAAAGTCAAGAAATATATATATATATATATTTTTTTTTTTTTT
>NW_003853973.1:0-4322 GCF_000181295.1 Otolemur garnettii
TGCCAGACCATTAGACAGTAAAGGCGAGACGTGTGGGTGGGAATGGCTCATCCTGACCTCCCGGTAGCAATGTCACACAGTGGGGCGGGGAGCCCCTGGACTTTGGGAGACTGTCCTGGTGAATGGTTCATCCTGACCCCCTTGGTAGTGATGTCACACAGTTGGGCGGGGAGCATCTGGAGTTCAGGAGACTGTCCTGGTGTTTCCAGGGCCAGCCATGGCCATGGCCGGGTAAGCACACCAACTGTGTTAGGATACAATAAAGGGGGTGAAGACCTTGGCTTCCCACGGAGGTCTGTATTGTCTCCCTAGGTGAGAAATTTGGAGTGACTGAATTGTTGCTCAAGGATGAGGGAAGGATAACATGGGTGATGGAGCAGAGAAATGTTGAATTCCAATCATAGCCTTGGGGTGAGTGGAGGAGGGACCGAGGCTTGTTTCCCTGTGACATATCAGGCTTCACATAGGGTGCACGTAGATCTGAGTGGTGTACGGGATAGACTTACTGAACAGCCCCTGGCCTTGTGTCCCAGCCTCTCTACCCAGCTTTTTATTCTACAGGGCAGTGGCAATCCGTTACCTAGAAGTGACCTCCAGGGTAGAGTACTGGCAGGACCGTTCTAACATATACACCACCTACCAAGTGTAAGAAGAGCTATTATCCTGGGATAATTCTTGAAAAATAAAGATGGAAGCAGATAGATAAACATTATTTAAAACATTTTTTCCACTCATGTGGACAATTTCGAGGCACATGTTATGGACCTTCTGAGGCATTTCAGCATGACAGACAGAGTCTCAGAAAAATGAGCAGCTTGTTAACAAACACAGGAACTGCCTTCCTCACCTTCCCTCGGTTATAGCCCCTCGTCTAGTCCTGTCTCTGGGAGCACTTTACAAAATTAATGACTGGTGGGCATGCCCTTGACTCAGGTCCTGCCTCTTCTGAGGACGGAGCAAGCTGTGACACAGCCCTGGAGTTTAGGGCTGGCCAGGGGACGTATTTGGCCCTGACTGGAAGCACTTGAGAGCTCTGTGCCATTACTTTTCCTCACTTGCTCTCTTCGTCATGTGATTGTTTTGACTCGTGTTGGTATAAAGCCAGCTGGAAAAGCAAAGCCATCACGAGGCAGAAAGAGTAAAGTGTGAACTTTGGGAAGTTATGCTTTTGGGGTTTGCTAGTGAAGCATCGCCAAGCCAATTCTGACTAATTTTGACAAACATAATTTAAATCTGTGGTCCCCATAACCACCTTCTCCCTGGGTGAGCGAGGGGAGCTGTACCTGTTTTTACAGCTTCTCCCCTTTCTTGCACCACTGTACATCTTGGTGCCCAGAATACCCAACAAAATAGCAGTGTCTCTGCTCTGCAGAGGCTGCAGGGCTCATCAAGTGGGCTGACAGGACGTCCTTGTGAATGCTCTGAAATAAGTGAGTCCCTTACAGAAGAGGCCGCCAAAGTAAACTAATTGAATTTCTTCTGGTTAAAAGAACAGAGGTTCAGAACACATTTAATTAGATTAGCAAAATAAAGAATTATATCAACTCTTGTCTCTGAGAGTTGAAAAATAAATTTCATACCCATGACAGTTATTGTATGCATCTAAGAGCACATGTTTGACAGAATAAGTACAGTACACATGGCAATAAGAAGCTGAGCGTGCACTCTGAAACCATGACCCCAGGGAACTCGGAGTTCAGTCCACCAGACTGCAGGTGGTAGGTCGGGCTTGGCACAATGCCTGGTGATGAGGCTGGTATTCCAAATATAGCTGATTACATCTGTAATAAAAGCCATCAGCAAGTCCTATAATTTCTACTTCTAAGATGATCATTATAATAACAGCGGCAGTGGCTGACATCCAGTGATCTCTTTCTCTGTGCCATGGACACTTAGAATCACATTACAGGTTATTACTTCATTTAATCCTCACAGGATTGTTGTGAAGGGAGCATATTACTTACCCAATCTTACAGAAAAGAAAATCAAGCCTGTGGGAGGATAAGAAACTTCTCCGTCTCTAATCCATTCACTCCCCTCGGTAATCCTTTGCTGTCAACTTAATCTGGGCCCAGGCAGTTCTTTACTTTGCTGTAATGGCCTCTCACAGTTTCCAGATGTACGTTCTCACCCTTATTTTCTCTGTTTCTCACAGGATATCCAGAGCACATTTTTGGAAAGTGCATTGGATTCTATACCCTTCCTAAATGTTCAGAGATTTCTCATTACCTTCCTGTAGCCATTGGTGGTCTAGACTCTGCTTATAATCCTGTGTCATCCTGTGTCAAGCATTGTTCCCTTGTTTGCTAATTTTCAGATGAACTGGTCTTTTGATTCTGGAAACACTGTCTCAGGACCTTTGCACACACTATTGCCACAGTTCGTATATGTGTATATGTATTTTATATATATATTTTTCTTTTTTTTTGTGACAGAGTCTCACTCTGTTGCCCAAGCTAGAGTGCCATGGTGTCATAGCTCACAGCAACCTCAAACTCCTGGGTCCAAACAATCCTCCTGCCTCAGCCTCAGGGACTACAGGACCCTATCATTGCTCCCAGATAATTTATTCTATTTTATTTTATTCTTTACTTTTTAAAAATTTTTGAAACAGTCTCACTTTGTCACCCTCAGTAGAGTACCATAGATTCACAGCTCACAGCAACCTCCAACTTGTGGGCTTAAGTGATTCTCTTGTTTCAGCCTCCCAAGTAGCTGGGATTACAGGCACCTACCGTATTGCCTGGCTATTTCTTTGTTGCAGCTTTCATTGTTTTTTAGCTGGCCGCAGGCCAGGTTAGAACCTGCCATGCTGTACGTGGCCGGTGCCCTACCCACTGAACTATGGACACTTCCTATTTGTTCTGTTTTTAGTAGAGACAGGGTCTCACTCTTGATCAGCCTGTTCTTGAACTCCTGAGCTCAAGGGATTGACCTGCCTTGGCCTCCCAGAGTGGCAGGATTGCAGGCACAAGCCACCACACCACCTGGCCTTATCTTTTCATTCTGGTTCATATTTGGTTCAGCATCAGTTGACAAAAGTCCCCACCTCACAGTAGCTTAAACTAGAAGTTTATTCCACTCACTCGAAATTTCTGGAAGGTAGTCAATGTCTCTGTGGTGTCAGGGTCCAGAATTCTGGGTCATTCCTGTGCTGTGTGTGGCCTTCCCTTATGATCCAAGCTGGCATTGATAATGTTCCTGAAAGCAAGATAAATGAAGGGACAGCGCAGAGGGTGTACTGCTGTCACCTACAGAAGGTTCTAGATATTGCCAAAGAGTCGTTCTGGTTATAGCCCATCACCTGCTGCAGCTAATGGCTGAGGGGCCAGGCTTGGCTCTGAGGGAGGTCACTTTCCTTTCTTGGGGTCCGTAAAGCACTTGGTTGATCACTAGCATGAAGAAATTATGGACTTATGGTTACATTTAAAATGATGAGCTTCTCCTTTGAGTCCACAAATTTATTCCCTCCTTCTGTGTTTTCATGCCATTTGGCCTATATGTTAACTTCACACTTCAAAGACAATTTAAGTATAAGCTTTGGAAAAGGCACTTTTCCCTGGAGTGTTCCCTGGAGTGTTCCCTGGAGTGTTCCCTGGAGCCTTCTGATTGGTGATGCACAGAAAGGAAACCGCAGACGGAATGAATGTCAAAAGGGAAGTCGAGGCTCTCTCTGGCACAGTGACCCTGCCCACTTTACTGATTCTCTTATATACTCTCAAACATTCAGTAAGAATTCAATACAGGTAAAAAGAAGTGAAGTAAGATCAGGAAACTGCCATTACGATCCCAATTCAGTACTATTGCTGCTGAACACATATACAATTGATTCTGTTTGGGGTTAAAACATAAGGGAGCCAGGTAGTCTGCTCTTGCTAGCCTAATTCTCTCTAAAACGAAAACCAGTGATTATAATGTTAATGATGGGAGAGGAGCAGAGAACAGCAGCCAATGCCTCTCGACAGGTGTTCAAGCTTCCAGCTGTGACCCAGGCCTGGCCCTCTGGTATTCTTTTGTGAGAGCGTCTCTGCATTTCTGCAGGCTGCAGGCAGAACCTCAGAGAAAAGAACTCCATCTCAGAGCCATTTTCCATGAGGAGCACATGAAGCTAAACTGCCATGTCTGAGCATGGGGTGCTGGTGCTGTACTCCTACACATTTTAAGTTGCAATTAAATTCAACATGTAAAATATTAGCAATACACCTGATTCCACTGGTGTGACGGCTGTGTGGGCAGATGTGACCATGTCGGCACATTTGCAGGCAGTGGCAGCTACTTCATGGCTGTTGCCTGCCTGAGAATCAGGATCATTCCTGCCATAC
>NW_003853974.1:0-4322 GCF_000181295.1 Otolemur garnettii
GTATGGCAGGAATGATCCTGATTCTCAGGCAGGCAACAGCCATGAAGTAGCTGCCACTGCCTGCAAATGTGCCGACATGGTCACATCTGCCCACACAGCCATCACACCAGTGGAATCAGGTGTATTGCTAATATTTTACATGTTGAATTTAATTGCAACTTAAAATGTGTAGGAGTACAGCACCAGCACCCCATGCTCAGACATGGCAGTTTAGCTTCATGTGCTCCTCATGGAAAATGGCTCTGAGATGGAGTTCTTTTCTCTGAGGTTCTGCCTGCAGCCTGCAGAAATGCAGAGACGCTCTCACAAAAGAATACCAGAGGGCCAGGCCTGGGTCACAGCTGGAAGCTTGAACACCTGTCGAGAGGCATTGGCTGCTGTTCTCTGCTCCTCTCCCATCATTAACATTATAATCACTGGTTTTCGTTTTAGAGAGAATTAGGCTAGCAAGAGCAGACTACCTGGCTCCCTTATGTTTTAACCCCAAACAGAATCAATTGTATATGTGTTCAGCAGCAATAGTACTGAATTGGGATCATAATGGCAGTTTCCTGATCTTACTTCACTTCTTTTTACCTGTATTGAATTCTTACTGAATGTTTGAGAGTATATAAGAGAATCAGTAAAGTGGGCAGGGTCACTGTGCCAGAGAGAGCCTCGACTTCCCTTTTGACATTCATTCCGTCTGCGGTTTCCTTTCTGTGCATCACCAATCAGAAGGCTCCAGGGAACACTCCAGGGAACACTCCAGGGAACACTCCAGGGAAAAGTGCCTTTTCCAAAGCTTATACTTAAATTGTCTTTGAAGTGTGAAGTTAACATATAGGCCAAATGGCATGAAAACACAGAAGGAGGGAATAAATTTGTGGACTCAAAGGAGAAGCTCATCATTTTAAATGTAACCATAAGTCCATAATTTCTTCATGCTAGTGATCAACCAAGTGCTTTACGGACCCCAAGAAAGGAAAGTGACCTCCCTCAGAGCCAAGCCTGGCCCCTCAGCCATTAGCCGCAGCAGGTGATGGGCTATAACCAGAACGACTCTTTGGCAATATCTAGAACCTTCTGTAGGTGACAGCAGTACACCCTCTGCGCTGTCCCTTCATTTATCTTGCTTTCAGGAACATTATCAATGCCAGCTTGGATCATAAGGGAAGGCCACACACAGCACAGGAATGACCCAGAATTCTGGACCCTGACACCACAGAGACATTGACTACCTTCCAGAAATTTCGAGTGAGTGGAATAAACTTCTAGTTTAAGCTACTGTGAGGTGGGGACTTTTGTCAACTGATGCTGAACCAAATATGAACCAGAATGAAAAGATAAGGCCAGGTGGTGTGGTGGCTTGTGCCTGCAATCCTGCCACTCTGGGAGGCCAAGGCAGGTCAATCCCTTGAGCTCAGGAGTTCAAGAACAGGCTGATCAAGAGTGAGACCCTGTCTCTACTAAAAACAGAACAAATAGGAAGTGTCCATAGTTCAGTGGGTAGGGCACCGGCCACGTACAGCATGGCAGGTTCTAACCTGGCCTGCGGCCAGCTAAAAAACAATGAAAGCTGCAACAAAGAAATAGCCAGGCAATACAGTAGGTGCCTGTAATCCCAGCTACTTGGGAGGCTGAAACAAGAGAATCACTTAAGCCCACAAGTTGGAGGTTGCTGTGAGCTGTGAATCTATGGTACTCTACTGAGGGTGACAAAGTGAGACTGTTTCAAAAATTTTTAAAAAGTAAAGAATAAAATAAAATAGAATAAATTATCTGGGAGCAATGATAGGGTCCTGTAGTCCCTGAGGCTGAGGCAGGAGGATTGTTTGGACCCAGGAGTTTGAGGTTGCTGTGAGCTATGACACCATGGCACTCTAGCTTGGGCAACAGAGTGAGACTCTGTCACAAAAAAAAAGAAAAATATATATATAAAATACATATACACATATACGAACTGTGGCAATAGTGTGTGCAAAGGTCCTGAGACAGTGTTTCCAGAATCAAAAGACCAGTTCATCTGAAAATTAGCAAACAAGGGAACAATGCTTGACACAGGATGACACAGGATTATAAGCAGAGTCTAGACCACCAATGGCTACAGGAAGGTAATGAGAAATCTCTGAACATTTAGGAAGGGTATAGAATCCAATGCACTTTCCAAAAATGTGCTCTGGATATCCTGTGAGAAACAGAGAAAATAAGGGTGAGAACGTACATCTGGAAACTGTGAGAGGCCATTACAGCAAAGTAAAGAACTGCCTGGGCCCAGATTAAGTTGACAGCAAAGGATTACCGAGGGGAGTGAATGGATTAGAGACGGAGAAGTTTCTTATCCTCCCACAGGCTTGATTTTCTTTTCTGTAAGATTGGGTAAGTAATATGCTCCCTTCACAACAATCCTGTGAGGATTAAATGAAGTAATAACCTGTAATGTGATTCTAAGTGTCCATGGCACAGAGAAAGAGATCACTGGATGTCAGCCACTGCCGCTGTTATTATAATGATCATCTTAGAAGTAGAAATTATAGGACTTGCTGATGGCTTTTATTACAGATGTAATCAGCTATATTTGGAATACCAGCCTCATCACCAGGCATTGTGCCAAGCCCGACCTACCACCTGCAGTCTGGTGGACTGAACTCCGAGTTCCCTGGGGTCATGGTTTCAGAGTGCACGCTCAGCTTCTTATTGCCATGTGTACTGTACTTATTCTGTCAAACATGTGCTCTAAGATGCATACAATAACTGTCATGGGTATGAAATTTATTTCTCAACTCTCAAAGACAAGAGTTGATATAATTCTTTATTTTGCTAATCTAATTAAATGTGTTCTGAACCTCTGTTCTTTTAACCAGAAGAAATTCAATTAGTTTACTTTGGCGGCCTCTTCTGTAAGGGACTCACTTATTTCAGAGCATTCACAAGGACGTCCTGTCAGCCCACTTGATGAGCCCTGCAGCCTCTGCAGAGCAGAGACACTGCTATTTTGTTGGGTATTCTGGGCACCAAGATGTACAGTGGTGCAAGAAAGGGGAGAAGCTGTAAAAACAGGTACAGCTCCCCTCGCTCACCCAGGGAGAAGGTGGTTATGGGGACCACAGATTTAAACTATGTTTGTCAAAATTAGTCAGAATTGGCTTGGCGATGCTTCACTAGCAAACCCCAAAAGCATAACTTCCCAAAGTTCACACTTTACTCTTTCTGCCTCGTGATGGCTTTGCTTTTCCAGCTGGCTTTATACCAACACGAGTCAAAACAATCACATGACGAAGAGAGCAAGTGAGGAAAAGTAATGGCACAGAGCTCTCAAGTGCTTCCAGTCAGGGCCAAATACGTCCCCTGGCCAGCCCTAAACTCCAGGGCTGTGTCACAGCTTGCTCCGTCCTCAGAAGAGGCAGGACCTGAGTCAAGGGCATGCCCACCAGTCATTAATTTTGTAAAGTGCTCCCAGAGACAGGACTAGACAAGGGACTATAACCGAGGGAAGGTGAGGAAGGCAGTTCCTGTGTTTGTTAACAAGCTGCTCATTTTTCTGAGACTCTGTCTGTCATGCTGAAATGCCTCAGAAGGTCCATAACATGTGCCTCGAAATTGTCCACATGAGTGGAAAAAATGTTTTAAATAATGTTTATCTATCTGCTTCCATCTTTATTTTTCAAGAATTACCCCAGGATAATAGCTCTTCTTACACTTGGTAGGTGGTGTATATGTTAGAACGGTCCTGCCAGTACTCTACCCTGAAGGTCACTTCTAGGTAACGGATTGCCACTGCCCTGTAGAATAAAAAGCTGGGTAGAGAGGCTGGGACACAAGGCCAGGGGCTGTTCAGCAAGTCTATCCCGTACACCACTCAGATCCACGTGCACCCTATGTGAAGCCTGATACGTCACAGGGAAACAAGCCTCGGTCCCTCCTCCACTCACCCCAAGGCTATGATTGGAATTCAACATTTCTCTGCTCCATCACCCATGTTATCCTTCCCTCATCCTTGAGCAACAATTCAGTCACTCCAAATTTCTCACCTAGGGAGACAATACAGACCTCCGTGGGAAGCCAAGGTCTTCACCCCCTTTATTGTATCCTAACACAGTTGGTGTGCTTACCCGGCCATGGCCATGGCTGGCCCTGGAAACACCAGGACAGTCTCCTGAACTCCAGATGCTCCCCGCCCAACTGTGTGACATCACTACCAAGGGGGTCAGGATGAACCATTCACCAGGACAGTCTCCCAAAGTCCAGGGGCTCCCCGCCCCACTGTGTGACATTGCTACCGGGAGGTCAGGATGAGCCATTCCCACCCACACGTCTCGCCTTTACTGTCTAATGGTCTGGCA
>NW_003853975.1:0-4321 GCF_000181295.1 Otolemur garnettii
TAGTGAATCAATGTGGGGGAATGTGGTGTGGATACTCATTCGTGAATCAATGTGGGTGAAGTTGTTGTGGATAGTCCTTAGTGAATCAATGTGGGGGAAGGTGGTGTGGATACTCATTGTTCTTTCAACCTATCTGTAAGTCTCGAAAATTGTGTGTTGTGTTTGTATGTGTATATTTGATTTTAGGAATTAGAGTGTGTATATGGCAAGTAGTAGACGGAAACACCTGAGGCCAGAGTATTCTAAGCAAAACCTCAGAGCCCTGGTATGGTGGCTCATCCCTTTAACCCCAGTACTCTGGGAGGCTGAGGCAGGAGGATTGTAGTTTGATGTCTGGAGTTTGACACTAGCCTGAGCAAGTGCAAGACCTCATCTCTACAAAAAGTAGAAAAATTAGCCAGGCATAGTGACAGGTGCCTGTAGTCTCAGCTACTTGGGAAGCTGAGGCAGGAGAATCATTCCAGCCTAGGGGGTTGGAGTTGTAGTGAGTTATGGTGATGCCATAGCACTTTAGCTTGGGGGAAGAGAGGAAGAGCCTATCTCAAAAAGAAAAAGTAAAAAGGAAATGAAATACCTCAGAACAAACAAGTTGAGCAGAAGGTGGCGGCAGTAAAGAAGTACCTCTTCAGAAGTCTGGCTGAGGACAGGAGGTGAGACATGCAGAGTGCCACAGTTGTGGGGAGGGAGAAAGCCATAGTAACTATTGGGGTCTTGAGCATACTGCGATGCCTTGTAAGTAGGAGTCAGAGAGATGAGAAAAAGTGTCCTAAAAGCTGTGTGCTGAGCCCAGTCACATAACCCCAATGAGAAGCTGGGCAGCCGTTCTCTTCCTTGGCCAGGCCCACCCACACTAACCAGCCGACTCACATCCACTGACGGTCACCTTTGGTGACTCTCTGGCATTCGCTGCCCTGGGTTGGTGCCTCAGACTTCTGACCCTGACCTTGTCTCTGTTTTATGGCTGTTGTGAACACCAGTGTGCTTGTGACTCAGCGTCTGTTTCTTTCTCATCAAGCAAAGGTGTCCTGGGTTTCCTGAGGAATCTGTTTTTCCTCTAGTCACATGGGGTGGAGGCCAAACCCACCACTGTTCCAGGCATGGCCCCAGAGTCCAACCCTGGGCAGTGGGACTTTCATTCATTCTGGGAAGAGGCAGCCCAGAAACTTGATGAAAGCCTGGATCTGCCAGCACATGGGAAGAGAGCCCCAGAGAAGACAGACAGCAGTGCCAGGATACAGAGACTATTTTCCTGGTTACATCATTTTAAAGCCCCTGGATCCAGCAGTGCCTGAAGCTGATGCTCAGCAATGGAGAACTGGGTTTGGCTTCCACATGTGCCTTTTGGAGGTTGGTTTAAAAAAACACTAATCATGACGAGAACATAGCAAGTAAGGAAAAAAAACTACTATTATGGATTCCAAGAAACCATAGAGAGACTCAGCAGACTGAGCTTAGTCCCTTAAAAGAGGGGAGGCCTGCATAGTCCATCCATGCTGCAGACTATCTCCTGGCCTCTGCTCTGTCCTGGCACTCGGACTCCTGACAACATGGCTCTTTCACTCAGCCTTGTTTTTGCAATTCCCTGGCCCTTGTTACAAGATGCTTTAATGTGACTTACTGAATTATAAACTGAAAACTACCCTGCTTCCATGTCCAAAGTCAGACATCTGAGAGATCAGGAGTGGGAAGACTGGGGGTGATTATGAAGCACCCATGAAAACACTGCATGGGGGCCAGCGGGCCTCTACCCTCAGAGGACTGGCTGTGGGCGTGATGCAGCAGCTACACACAGAAGAAGCCAGCTGGAGCTTGGGGGTGTCACTGAGGCAGGGTCTCCCTTGTCTTTGATGGGGTGGGTAGAGAAGAAACTTTAAGAGGGAGTTACAGGGTGAGTGTGGAGGGGTTGCTGGGTATGGTCAAGGAGCTGGGGACAGAAAGTGACAGAGCCAGATGTGGCTCATGGACTAACCCTGACAAGGTCAGCTTCTGAGAGGGGATAAGCACACCAGTTAGTAGAGCACAGGTGACAACTAGTTCTCTGGGGACAGTAGCCTAGTTTTATAGCACATGTTGCTACCCAAGATGTAAACAACCTCACCATGGGGGATTTCAAGTTATCCACCTGCCATGGAATTGGCTGTCATAAGCCACATACAGTGGCTGGGTGCCCCCCAAAGGTTCTGAAGATGCCCGTCTTTGTGTTGGAGGCCTGGGGCTGCTGAGGCAGTGAGATCTCACACGTTGGTGAAAGGGGTATGGGTGTGGCCTCAACTCTTGGCCGCAGAAAGGACAAACTTCACATGCCAAGCACTGCTCATGGTCCCCCTACAGCCACCACAAACTCCTGGCCTCTGCAGATGCAGCTGTCTGGGTGCTGCCTGGTGTCCACCTTGGCCCTAGCACCCTTTCCTCTGGACATTAGGGGCGTTAAGAAAAAGGGCATACTGTGCAGAGGGCTTTGAGGAGTAGACTCCTGCATGGAGGCTCGCGAGCCGCAGCTGGACAGCTTGCTCCAGGTGACACTCATTCGTGCACTTCTTAGAGGAAAACAGAGGCAGTTAAAAGCAGAAGGTGTCCAATCGCTTCTGACTTGCTGAATTGGTGTAACTTAGCAAGATTCAATGGCAGGTTTCTGTGGTCCATGCCCCCAAATTGGAACTTGCTACTAAAATCAGAATTTGGCTCATGACATCCCTTTAAAAGAGTGACATTTCTGCCTGGCGGAACATCTGGATTGTTTTTAATAGAGAATTAGTAGGTTCAACATAGAGTCCAACGAGGCAATGACTTTGTGGGGCCATGTTGACTCTGGAGAAGGCAGGTCACTTCCTGTCCTCTTCTCTGGCAGCTTGGACTGCTGTTCTGCCTTCTGTGAACTGTACAGAGCAAGGTGTGCAAGGGCTGTGAGGCTGCGGCTCCACGAGTCTCCATGCAGGAGTCTACTCCAAGGCCCTCTGCACAGTACACCCTTTTTCTTAATGCCTCAAACACACACTGAGCTGTGCACGTTCCTGGCCCTCTGAAACCTCGGACATCAATGGGTATACACAAGCCCTCTTTGTCTGTAAGCATTTTGAGATTAGTTATTATACCATGAAGTGTGGATTTGATTGTACAGGCAAATAACAGAGCAAGGAACAGTAGAATTCCTTGAGCAACCTGATTGCATTAGCAATATCTAAAGTTCAGATTTTCTGGGGAAGGAGATTTCCTTTGCTGGTTCTGCCTGGTCCAGAGATTGGATGTTTTAAACCACTTTCCAAGATGTAATAGGGTTGCTTTGGTGCATTTTGTTTAGAAGCCTCTCAACAATTAGAGCAGCAGTTCTCAACCTGTGGGTCATGACCCCTTTGTAACAATGAAAATACATCCGGCATTATGAAGGTTGAGAACCACTGAATTAGAGAGACTTTTGTGGGGCACCACATAGGTAGCACACACTTTCCTTAGCAACTGCGGCAGAATAAATCCCCGCAATGCCTGGAGCGTGAGGGTGTGTGCTGACATCCATTTCCATCACAGCCTCCTCTTCCTCTCTGTGGACATTATGCCCTGTCCCTGGTTCTAGGCACAGTGGGGGAAATGAGCTGTTCAGGGAGCAAGGAGGGGGTTTCCCATGAGAGGGCATGGCTCCTGTTCAGAGGCAGACTTGAGCTATGACCCTGTCTGCGTGTCTCCCTCTGGCACGGAGCTATGCAGAGGCCAGAGTGGGGCTCTTTTTGTCTCTCTCCCTCTTGAATTCAACTAGAAGACCTGACCCACAGTCAACCTACTTCTAATCTGGCATCAAGTCAGCTTCTTTTATTTCCACTGGAGTGCTGCCAGCTCCGTTCTTAGCTGTGGACACAAACTGCAGAGGCATTTCCTGTTCCAGGTGGTTTTGAGCAGAAAGCCAGCCAGCGTGGGCTGAAAGTAGGTGGGGTGAAATTCTTCAGGAACTGCTCCCAGCAAATGTGAGAATAATTCAAAGTTACGCCAGGTCGGCATCCAAAGCAGCTAGCACTGAGTGGAAACCAGGCCTGTTGGAACAGACTTGAGAAACATGACAAGTGTGGACCACCTTCAGGATTGCCCATGTCCTGAGCCAGGCCACAGAATACTGGGATTATGATTTTTGGATAAGATAAAGGGATGAAGCTGGCCCTGACCTGCCATGGAGACCCAGTGTTTCTGGGGAGCTCAGAAGTTGCCCTGAGATGCTAATCTGTCTCCTTTGTGTATGTCCTGCTGAAGCAGCTCTAAACCCACCTCCTGGAGATGGGGGTTTGCCCCAGTGTGCACACAACAAAGCAGTGACAACGGGCAGGCAGCACGTGTGTTC
>NW_003853976.1:0-4320 GCF_000181295.1 Otolemur garnettii
ATCCTTGAGTAGTGATTGGAACGCTCACTTAGAGATGAAGAAGGTGAGGTTCACAACTAGTGGTAGGCAGCCGCTAACATGGTTCCTAAAGATCCCAGCGTTCTGAGACTCTGTCCCTGTATAATCTCCCATGGAGTCTGGGTGAGACCTAGTGACTCATATCTAATGACCAGAATATGAGAAAAGTGACAGGATGTCACTTCTGAGATTGGGTCATAAAAAGACCAAAATTTCCATCTTATTCCCTTGTTGACTTACTCTGACAGAAGCCTGCTGCCATAGCATGAGCCACCTGATGGAAAGGCTGATGTGGCTTGGAACAGCCAAGAGCCACATGAGCAAGCTCAGTAGAACCTTGAGATGAGACTGGAGCCCCAACTGATGTGAGCATCGTAGCCTGTGAGATCCTCAGCAGAGGGCCCAGCTAAGCTGCATCTGAATTCCTGACTTGCAGAAACTTTAAGATAACACACACACACACATTGTTTTAAGCCCCTAAGTTTTGAAGTCTTTCATTATTCAACACAGATGAATAATTCAGAATGGTTAAATAGTTGTGCAAAACTGACAATAAGTAGCAGAATCTAGACCCACAGTGGGACTGCTTTGTTTTAAAGTATCATGATCTTTTTATAATACTATATTGATTTAAAAATAAAAGATTGACACGTGCCCATAGGTCCAGGAGATCTATGTGTGTTGGGACGTGTGTCGGCAGGATCCTGAGATGTGCAGAGGCCTGGGTCCCCTGGCAAAGGCTTGTGCCCTGTCTTTGCCTTGCTGATGGGCCTCTGGTGGAGCTGCGGGGCAGAGGCCCAGAGATCCCTCTGCCGCCAAACCTCTTTCCCATTAGACAGATTGCATTTAGGAACATCTGCCCAGAAGCACTCTAGTTGATTTAAGCATCTTCGCTTTTAATTTTTGGTACCTTTCAGAGGGAAAGAGAAAAATAAGGTTAGTTTCCTACAGGGTAATTGTTTCGGGCAGTTATTTATTAATGAAAAGGAATAACATGTCAACAAGGCCCGGGTTTCGCTGTAGAACTAATGTTAGCCGAGGCACGGGTTAGAGGGAGGTAAGCCCGCTGTCAGTCTGCATTTGTCCCACTCTGTGATCACCTATTAATTACCTGTGCCCAGGCCCTGGCTGGGGGGCAGTCCTCGCTCCCAGCCCACTGGGGGTTGTCGAACTCCAGGGGCAGGAGAAGCGCCATGTTGGGCATGGTTCTCCCTGTAGGGAGTTTCATGGACCTCAGAGCGGAGCCGTCACTGAGAACTGAAGACTGGCTTTCCTCTGGGGTCCCGGGGTGGGAGAGGAGATAGGAAAGGTGCACAGTGTAGAAATTTGACCTGAATTGTCACTCAAGGGGATATATGTGGAGGGTTTTTATGTTTGAGTGGTGTGGGCATGTTGTATTTTAGAGTCAGTGAGATGACAGGAACTCACTTTAAGTTTCCACATATACCCACATATAAAATGGAAAATTATAGCACATGCTTCCCAGAGTTTGTGTGTGTGTTCCTGTGAGTTTGGTCGAGTTTGGGGTTTAAACTCATGGAGGGAATAAAGTGATTGATCTGATGAACCCGCTTGACTGGAAATTGGAAAGGGTGTTTCTGAGGTGAATTCAGCAGCAATTAACATAATTCCTGCCTATCAGAGGCAGCAATGGCTCCTTCACTGGGTGCCCCATTGCTCTGTGCTGTCAGTGAGGAGTCAGGTGTGCCACCACCCTAGGTGTGTTGGGTTTGGGTCCTCCCGCTTACCACTTCATTATCTTAAGATGGCTTATGACTCTTCACTCAAGACAGGAAGATGAAAGGATGTCCTAGCAATCCTCCTCCCCAGAAGTCCCTAAGCAGAATTACTCATTGTCCAGAACTGGCTATGTGGCTGGCTAATTATGTAGAGAGCTGGGAAAGCAAATATGTGTCTTTTTTCATCATTGATAGTAAGAAGAGAGCAAGAGAGACAACAGCTGAGTTAGCTAATCAATGGGCCCTTCCCCCAGCGTCAGAAGCACATGGATGTTAGAACAGAAAGAGACTTTGGATCTGACTTAACCCCTAAAAAGAGATGTGGGGCCCAGAGAGGTCAAGAGCTCGTCCATAGTCCCCAATTAAGTGGGCAGGACCTGGTGTACTTGGAGGGGGCATTATGTGGATCATTTTTATGTTTCATATGGATTATGGGGCATTTGGAGAAAATTTCCTTGCATGTCAAATGTCTGGAAACCTCAGGTTTCAAAGCATATTTATAGTTTTCTTCTAAATAGTTATATGGCTTTCTAGAATGAAGAGGTAAGTTAAGTAACAGAGAGAAAAGGGGAAGTAGGGAGAATTGGCTTCTCGGGGTTGTCTGTTTCGTGGACAGGAAGGTTGAGAGCCCAGCAAATCATATATGTCTTCTCTAGACAGTCGGGAAACATCAGCATAATGTGAGGGGCTGCAAGGGCAGGGAGAGTTAATTCATTCTCAGCAGCAAGCATTTGGTGAGTGCCCAGACTTTGCCCAGGACCAGGTTAGGACCTATGATAAATATAAAATAAGTGCAATTCAATTTAATTCAACTTGACCCAACGAACCTCTATGAGTAGGCTTGTTCCAGAAATGATAAATATATAAAGATAAATAAATGATGTTTTCCTTCCAAATGCTCAGAAATAGATTGGACAACATCACAAAACATTCATTCCCTAAAATAGTATAGAATACTTACTTGTATGGACATGAAAAAAAGGTAACAGAACAAGCTCAGTGAACCTACCCAACAAGTATTTTTCAATGACCATTCTAGAGCCCAACAGATCAGTGATGAGATGTTTTTACATCCTAATACTATTCAACCCTCTGGGATGAAGAAACTGGTAGATGGAACAATCCATAGTTCTTATATAAATAGAGGAAATTCAGATGACACTAGTGAAGTCAAAAGGAGAAAAAATCAACAAGGACTAGATCTACTCAGAGAAAACTTCTTGAGATTTTAGACCTTGAACTGGGACTTGGAAGATGATATAGAGGGTACTTGTACAATCTCACAGGTTGGTGAGAATCAAGATAAGATAAAGAGGCGAGAACATGAATGATCTATTTGGAAGCCTGGCCTGGGATATAAAGGGCCCATGGGCCATCTATTTTCTACTTCTCTTCAACCTCAACCAGTCATTGAGTTCCAAAGATTTTTTTACATGGTCCTGATCCAAGGCATGCCTCTTGACTTTTGAACAAAGGGTCTCACTCTTTGTGTTCATTCCTAAGAAAGAAGAAGAGTGGTCAGTGCCCCTGCAGAGAGGTTGGACTCCTGGAAGTGACTGGTGTCCCACTTTAACCCTGGTCTCAAGTCTGGAAAATATGCAAAACACTGCTCCTTATCTCTTCTCCACCCCAGGAGGATAGGTTGAAAAATAGCAGGTTAATAATTTTGCTGAATGTGGAAGCATGCTTTTGTCATTCAATGTGGCAACCCACCTCCGAAGAATTAGTCAACATCAGATGTTCATATCCTCCTCAATGCTATCTCCAGATTTCTCCTTTCAGGACATCTCAAGATATTGAAAACTCATGAAGAGTTCCAGATAAAGATGCAAGATGCTAAAGAATCAATAACATCTATTGAATGCTTACTAAATGCCAAGCACTATTCTAAGTGCTTTGCTTTACATACGTAACTCACTTACCAGGGAGAAGGCCCTGTTGCATTGACCAATGAACCCTTGTTGACTGCAGAATGGAAATAGCGTCCTGGTAAAATGCAAGATGCTGTTGGTGCAAACCCAGCTTTTGATAATGGTTAGAAGGAGACATGACCATTGCGTCCGTTTTAGTGACATCATCTATTCTGCCTAACCTTCCCTCCCTGCTCCTGCGACCATTTTGGTGTTCTTCCACATACCAGCCAAAGCTTTCCTGTCCCCATAACCCGGTGTAGGCTGCAACTTGATAAATCATCACTCACACCCATTGTAGAAAGTTCCTCTTCGGGCAAGTGGCACTGCTCGTTGAGTTTCTGAGCAGAGCTGTTACTGGGCCACGGTGAGGCCTAATGAAGAAGCCAGTGACAAATGCAGAATGGGAACTCTCTAGAACAATGTCTGATCATCATGATAGCATGTTGGAAAATTTATAACTTTATTCTGCCTAAAGAGAAACCTCCGCACATCACCACCAATCATGCAAACTAGATTCTTAAAATGAGATTAGGCTGAAACACAACGAATCAAAGTTGGAGTCTCAATTGCTCTATGACTTCATTTAAAGTTCCAGTGCCAGAAGGAAGAAAAAAGAAATCAATACTACATTTTCTTCATCATCAATTTTG
>NW_003853977.1:0-521 GCF_000181295.1 Otolemur garnettii
GGCTACATGAATGCTGCACGAGGATTAGAATGCTGTCTCCTGATGGTTTCTCCTGATCTCCAAACTGCACCTGCCGTATTGGTTGGTATCTTGACAAATCCTACTTGGTGCCACTCTGACTCCTGACCCATTAGGGGAGCTGTGTCAGCTGCACAAAGTGAAGTTCATGGCAGGGAGAGCAGAGGAGAAGTGTTGCTTTGTTTCTTAGGTTGTTACTTTTCTTATTTCTCCCTAATCTTCTTATGGTGCATTTTAAAAATTTTTATTTTTTGTTATTGAGGTTAAATTCATGTAATATAAAATTAACCATTTTAAAGAAAACATTTTTAGTGTTTTATCCATCTTTTAACATGTACCAGTACTTCTTTTTATGGCTGAATAATCTTTCTTATCTTTTTTCTGTGTGTTCTTAGGTAATTATCAGATCCACAAATAAGACTTAGAAATTTTCTGCTTTCCTTCCCACACATCACCAGAGTGGCCCCCCTCTCCTTTACAGATTATGCAGAGATATCATCCCT
>NW_003853977.1:1761-4312 GCF_000181295.1 Otolemur garnettii
CTGGGCATTGCTGTGACACCACAGCAGTCTACCGAGGGCAACTAAGTGAGAATCTGTCTCTTAAAAAAAAAAAAATCGGACAAGGCAGTGGTTCTCAACCTTCCTAATGCTGTGATATATTTTCATTGTTACAAAGGGGTCGCAACCCATAGGCTGAGAACCACTGTGATAAGGCATCACTTGATTTTCATGTGTGGAGTTCATTCACTAAAAGAGATACCTATATTTGCCATGTATAATGCACCCCAATATATAATGCGCACCCACATTTTTTGCCCAAACTTTCAGGAAAAAATCTGTCATTTCAATTGTTTAAAGGAAGGTGGAAGTGGCTGTGCAGTGGTGCCTCCTTTTCTTGTGAAGGGTAGGAAGCCAGCCTTATTAGAGAAGCCGGGAGCAAGCTTAGGTGGCAGAGGAGAGTGGTCTGGATGACCTAACCAGCCGACCTCCCCGAGGAAGGCATCCCTGATGACACCCCAGTGAAGTGCTCTGCATTTACACTTCTGTTTAGTGACTAGACCGTGACCTCCTTAAGCCATCCAGACCTTGAGCACTCAGTAACGTTAGAATGAGCAACACCAGCCTTTCCCAAACCTGAACCACACCCAAATACATGTATACTGAATAAACTTTGTAGGAGAAAGACCTGGGTATTGGTTTCATTAACAAGCACCCTAGATGGTTCTTCCTACTGCCAAGTTTGGGAAATTATCCACAGTACCAGTTCAACACTTTGAGGGTTTGGACAAGCCATGGGGTCAGAATTATAATCTGGTCTCAGGTACCCCTGAACTTTTGTGCTTCACTGCCCAAATATCCTCATAGACAGAAACAGCAGGCTCCTGGTAGAATAGGGTCTCAGAACCTGTGCCTTCCAGTTTCCAGCTCAGGTATCTTACTCCTCAGCACAATGTCCCAGGGCCTCAGAATGGGACCAGCTGCAAGACAGAGAAAAGGCAGCCTGGAAAGAGCAGGACTCTCTGTCAGGACCTTGGCAGGGCTGGCCCTGGCTTCTCATGCCGGCTTCCTGGGAAATAAGCCCACCGGGGCTCTCAGTGGACTGGCTGTGGCCTTGTTCCCACTGATGAATACAGGTGGGAACAGGAAATGAGAGGATGTGGAGACAAGGGTATGCTGAGCAGGGACGACTGGGGGTGATCAGGAACTTAGGTTGTCTGGACACACTTACCTGTCGGCTGGACTCTGCCAGCTTCTCTGCAGCAACTGGTTCCATGCCTTGCCCCTCTTATGAGAGAGGGAGGCAGCCACTTCTGCCTGCCTTTTGCTAAAGTCCCAAGGCTGACTTAGCCGTTCTGTCACTGTGGGCAGTATTCCTGCTTCTAAGATGGTGGTAGCAACAATGTCCTACCTGATCGGCCAGTCAAGCTAGAGGTTCCTATAGCTGTGGTGCCTGCCCCATGACGGGGCAGCTGCGGATGGGTAGTACGGAGGGATGGGATCACCATATTCCAGAGTATTATTTTGCATATGGCATTGTTACTACTTTCTACAGTTATACTTTTCACTCGCAAGTATAAATAAAAGAATTTAAAACATTGTTATAGCTACAGAATTAGTACTACCCATGTATAATGCACATCCTTATTTTCCCTTCAAAAATTTGGGCAAAAATGTGCTCATTGTATATAGCAGAATACAGTTAACTTTTTCCAGATGATGGCAATTAACTTATAGATGTACAAAGCATTTTAGGATAACTTTGTAGGGGAAACTTACGCTTAAATGAAAAAATGACATTTTTATCATGAATTTGAGAAAATGGAAATGTTTTGAAACTAATATAAAGTTGCAACGAAAATTCTTTAGAATTTTTTTGACCTTTACAAATCTGATTCACAGAATTCCCAATAATAACATAATGTAATTTCCTGAAGAATTAAATTTTCTCCCATTATCTGTTTATTAGGAGTCTTTCAAAAGATTTGCATGTTAGTACAACATAAAGCATCTAAATCCTTTAAAACCTAGACTGTGCCCACTTAACAAGTAGTCTCTTCAAGTGACCTCAAGCTAATGTGTATACTACAGTAGAATTACTATGCTTCAGTCAGTAATGTTTAAAGTTTCACGACACTCCAGATTCATATGAAGTCTTTAAAGAATTAATTCCAAATCTTCCAAAATGTAATTTGAATTATGTATTTTCAGACTTTCCTAATGTACATTTTATGCATTGTTAATCTTTTTTACAGCTGCAAAAGAAGGAGCTGGTGCTGTCGATGAAGAGGACTTTATTAAAGCGTTTGACGATGTGCCTGTAGTACAGGTGAGTGAAGATATTTGCATGTGATTAAAAACAGGGGCAGACATATTCTTCAAATTTCATTTTTTAAATATGCCATATGCAGAGTTCTTTAGTAGGTCAGGTAGTTGTTAACTATAATATTAAGACTGTAGGAGAACTGAGGTACAGAGTAGAAGATGTTGGGGCAAAAATCAAGGATCAAGATGATCTTCCAGTAAGAACGGCGGAGATGTTGGTTGCTCTAGTATTACGTTTCTGAGTCAGGTCACAGAAAAGAGAAAGAAA